>NC_134267.1:140791797-141091797 GCF_031893055.1 Leptodactylus fuscus
TGATACCAACAAGGAAATGATTGAATACCGCATGAGAGTGCACGTGTTCGGCAACAGTCCTTCACCTGCGGTTGCAACATATGGCCTACGAAGGACTGCTTCTGATGGTGAATCAGAATTTGGAAAGGATGCTCGTCACTTTGTTGAAAAAGACTTCTACGTGGACGACGCACTCAAGTCCTTGCCCACTGCTGAGGAAGCCATAGACTTGCTGAGAAGGACTCAAGGTATGCTGTCCAGAGCCTGTCTGAGGTTGCATAAAATAGCCTCCAACAGTATTGCTGTCATGAAAGCTTTCCAGCCCAGCGATCATGCCACAGAATTCAGAGACTTAAACCTAGGCATAGACGATCCTCCGGTGCAGAGAAGTCTGGGTTTGAGATGGGACTTGTTAAACGATTCTCTTGGCTTCCAGGTTAATTGTGCAGACAAGCCGTTCACTAAGTGTGGAGTTCTCTCAGTGGTGAATAGCCTGTATGATCCACTGGGATTTGTAGCACCATTGACTGTACAGGGCAAATTCCTACTTAGGCAGCTCTCAGAGACGATTGAGGACTGGGATGCTCCATTGCCACATGACAAGCAGCCAAAGTGGGAGTCCTGGAAAGAATCCCTACATGCCTTGGACAGAACTCACATACCACGTTGCTACACTCCAGCATCTCTCACCACAAGCCAGAGAAGGGAAGTCCACATATTCTCGGATGCATCGACTGAGGCTATCGCAGCTGTTGCCTACTTGAAGGTAATCGACAACCGCACTAAAGCTCATGTTGGATTTCTGTTTGGGAAAGCTAAACTAGCCCCTAAACCTGAACATACGATCCCGAGGCTTGAACTTTGTGGTGCTGTACTGGCTGTAGAGATCGCAGATTTTATACAGTATGAGCTGGACATTCATGTGGACAATGTTCAATTCTACGCAGACAGCAAGGTTGTCCTGGGTTACATAAATAACCAGACAAAACGCTTCTACGTCTATGTTAGTAACCGCGTTGAAAGGATTAGGAAATCCTCTAAACCTGAGCAGTGGCACTATGTTCCATCTCATCTCAACCCTGCAGATTGTGCCACCAGACCATCATCGGTCAGTGCCTTTGCTAAATCCTCTTGGTTAACAGGTCCAGAATTCTTGCTGAACGAAGGAAAAGAAACATCTGGTCAAGACGTCTTCAATCTTCAAGATCCTGACAATGATCCTGAGATCCGTCCTGAAGTGAGTACCCTCATCACCAGGTCTGTAAGGAGGTCCGGCCTTGACTGTCACCGCTTTGAACGCTTTTCTAGATGGCTGAAGCTTGTACGCACCATCGCAAGGTTAGTTCACATTGCACAGTGTTTTCACACCAAGAACGATAACTCTGAATGTCATGGTTGGCACATCTGTCACAAGCCCCTCTCTGCAGAAGATATTACACTAAGTGAGAAGTTAGTGATACGTAATGTACAGCAGAGGGCCTTTCACATGGAACTGAAATGTCTCCGTGACAAACTGGACATTCCTAAAAGCAGCCCTATTGTCAACTTGAAGCCAGTGATTGACGAACATGGTTTGCTAAGGGTAGGTGGTCGCCTGAACAAGGCCGAGTTAGAGACATTTGAAAAGAATCCTCTCATTATTCCTGCCCACCACCATGTTACTACATTGCTCATACGGCATTATCATGAGAAAGTCAAGCAAAGAACATTTCAAGTACATTGACTCAGTTGACTCGTCACTGCACTATCCCAGGAACAGTGATATACCGTGCATTTGACGCATTCAATATTTTCAACTGAGCCTCCTGACGAAGCCGAGTGCGGGCGAAACGCGCGTCAGGCGTTTCTTACAGTCCCACCGGCCTCAGACCGAGCTCCCCCTATTGCTACCTTCATTTGTTACTTTGGATCATAGGAAACATGTCGGTACCTACGGGTATGTATTAAGGGTGACCTTATTGGGGTACACTTTTTTACCTATTCACCACCTTCTATTTTTTGATTGTACTATATGGTTAGTGGACATGTGATATCTAGTCCTCTTACCTAGGTTTGGTGTGTAATATTAGGTATTTAGTCTATATTAGGGAATATATTCCCTTTTTGTGATTCTTGTGACTTTTTTCTTAGTATCCTTCTATTATCTTCTATAGTTGGGGGTATACTCTGTGTGATTGCCGGTGGGAGGGTTATGGTACTCCTCTGCGATTTAATGGGGAAATTTACCCTTTTTTCCCATGTGTCTCCCCTGTTTGTTTATGTATTGTATTGTCTTATGTGATATTTATTAATAAAATTATATATTTTTTATGTTTTGTGTCTCAAGTAGTTTGAATTATATTCAATATTTTCAACTGTTCCTGAATACATGTTCACAGTTATTGTTATTTTTCCTTGTTTTTGCATTTTGTCTTTCAGGGTTCCAGAATATACCAGATGGACATTTATGTTAAGTAGTGAAATCCAAGGATTTCAGACGGGGAGTATGCTGTTACAGCAGGGGTATTGCTGAAGTAATGATTCTTGTTCATATTGTATCATTCATTCTTGGTTGTTTGACTTTCATACAGTGTTTTTACATATATTGTGCAATGCTGGTGCATAGACATTGATATTGTGTGCAGGGCTCTTTAAGTAGTTTTCTCCCATAATTCTCTGTTTCTGTTACTCCTCCCTTCTTGTTGCATCTTCTTCCTGGATATGTGTTATTCAGTCTGTAACCACTGAGCAACCATCTTGTATAACTGAGAAAGGAATTGTGTTTTGACCGTATGGCATATCATCTCTCAAGGTAAAGACAAATAAACTACCTGAAGCAACTCCATTGCATCTCTCCACATGCAACCTGGGAACGCAGGGAATGAAATGTCAGCGCGTTCTGCTATCTGCCATTAGCTTACATACGGGAATTACAATCTCACATCTTCAGAGATTTCTCTAACATGCATCTGTGGCAGAATAGTCAAAACACAGCTTTCTAGTTAAAACAAGCTATATCTGCAGCTCCTGCAGGATCTACAGACAGCCTGCAAGCAAGCACAGTGAGAATACAGCATAATCTGCAGCACGCCACACAGCCTGCAGGTGAGCTCAAAGCTGTCCTCCATCTTGAGCACATGTTCTCCTCACCACAGTGAAATAAGGGGCAGCGCCATCTTTATTGACATTTTCCACACAAAGGCACCATGTCCACAAGGAGCTATGTGGATTCCCCTGTCACTGCATCTGGGACAGTGCATCCTGCTATCAGGGACTCAGATGTGCAGGAAACAGACTCCATGTTTCAGGATGTACAAATTGAGCGATTAAAACGTGTCAGTAAACCCACGCAAAAGATTAGAGAGAACTTTGAAATAACTAAAGAAGAGTTCTGTGATAATCTTGATGAATTATGGCGAAGAACTGAACACTATATAGCAGCGCTCTCACGCCATGACAGTGACGCAGCAAAATTGGTCACCACACTAAACCGCTTATCTGCCGCCTATGAACGCCATCAGCGACTGTCTGCAAAATACGTCACATTCCTGAGTAACGCTGATTTTGATGATGCTATAGCAGAGCTAACTGAGAGGGAGAACCTATTCCAAACGAAAGATGCCGCAGTGAAAAACGCCAGAGATAAGGCAGAACTCCGCATTGCACACCTACAAGAAGTAAGGTCCCATCGGTCTACTTCATCCAAACATACGCTGTCATCCTCCAGATCCTCTCGTTCCAGAAGGTCAGCATTACACGATAAGCTTATTGAGATCCGTGCTGACGCAGAGGAGGCCAGTGTCAGACGGTCCTTTGCTGAGAAGGAAGCAGAAATGGCGCAAAGGCAAGCAGAGGCAAAAGCTGAAATGGCGAAGAAGGAAGCAGAAATGGCGCAAAGGCAAGCAGAGACAGAAGCTCAACTAAAAATTCTCCAAATGGAAAGGGAGGAAGCAGCTGCCTTAGCCAAGCTAAAGGTTCTTGAACAAGCATTAGATCAAGACGCCGACCTAGACTGCTCCATCCCTGCAGAAGAGGAAGACCCAGCTGACCGCACTGCCAATTATGTGCTGAAGCAATCATCTCCTGCACCGCCTGCTAAGTTACATGCACCAGCACCACTCCAAACCGACTACATGGCTGTACCTGTGAAGCATCAGATGATGCCACCTATCCAGAGCAAGGTAATTTCCAGCATCACACATGCAGATCCTCCAGAAACTAAACCACAGCTCAACCCTTATGCTACATCATTTCACCCCGATTCATCTCGGCCCCATATGCCAGAGAATTTATACGTCCCAGGGATATCACAAGTTAATCTGGTGACACAAGGTGGGAGATCAGACATGTCGGACTTTGCCAGATATATGATACGCAGGGAGCTGATAAACAATAGTCTCTCAAAGTTCGATGACCATGCTGAGAATTATAGAGCCTGGAAATCCACCTTTGAAGCAGTGATCAGTGATCTTAACCTCACTGCCAAAGAAAAACTTGACTTGCTTGTTAACTGGTTAGGCCCAGATTTTGCAGAACGTATAAAGACATTGAGAGCAGTTCATGCGGGTCACTCAGAGGAAGGTCTGGCTGCGGCATGGGAGAGACTTGAACAGACTTATGGCAGTTCTGAAGCTATAGAAAGTGCCTTATTTAAGAGACTTCATATGTTCCCAAAAATCACCAACAAGGACAACCGCAAGCTTCAAGATCTGAGCGACCTACTAAAGGAATTAGAGTTAGCCAAAATGGACCCACGTCTGTCAGGTCTGAGTTACCTTGACACATCTCATGGTGTTAATCCAGTGGTATCCAAACTACCATATGGCATGCAAGAAAAATGGGCCGACCTAGGTTCCAGATACAAAAGAGACCACAATGTGTCCTTCCCTCCTTTCTCTTATTTTTCCAGATTTATCAGTGACCAAGCTCGGAAAAAGAATGATCCCAGCTTTGACTTCACAGAATCCTCTCTACCAGCTTCATCATCATGTTCAAGGTATGAAACAAGCAAACGTAGAGACTTAAGGGGAACAGTATCTGTTAGGAAGACAGACGTCCCAATCGCTGCACTCTGCACCACCAAACAGGACACTCCTGTCCTTAAAGATAAAGACCCTAATAGTACGTGCCCTATCCACAAAAGGCCTCATCCCCTGAAAGAGTGTAGAGGACTTAGGGCAAAGACTTTGCAAGAACGCAGAGACAGCTTCAAGGAGCTAGGAGTGTGTTACAAGTGTTGTGCTTCTTCAAAACATTTTGCTAAGGACTGTAAGGCTGTCATCAAGTGTACTGAATGCAGTAGCGACAAACATGTCGCAGCCATGCATCCTACTTCTTCATCTGACAACTCACATCCTCAAGCAGCATCTAAAGCCATCACTGCGCATGGCGGGGAGCCATCGGCTCAAGTTTCAGCTACTACCACTGTCTCCTCCTCCTGCATGGAAGTATGTGGCAAGGATAATGGTCCCAAGTGCTGTGCCAAGGTGTGCTTGGTGAATGTCTACCCAGAAGGGCAATCTGAAAAGGCCATAAGGATGTATGCCATAATAGACGAACAAAGCAACAGGTCTCTAGCAAAGCCTAAGTTCTTCGAGATCTTCGGTATAGAAGGAGAAGCAATACCATACACTCTTAACACTTGTTCTGGTCGCATAGAGACTTCTGGCAGGAGAGCCACTGGATACGTTATCTCTACAATTAACAGGAATATTCACATATCCCTACCAACGTTAATTGAATGTGACCAGATGCCTGATGATAGGGAAGAAATTCCTACGCCGGAAGCTGCATATCATCATTCCCACTTGAGACACCTGGCTAAGGAGATTCCTCCTATGGATGTGAATGCTGACATCCTGCTCTTGCTCGGAAGAGACATTCTCAGAGTACATAAGGTACGTCAACAATGCAATGGTCCACATGATGCCCCATATGCACAAAGACTTGACTTAGGTTGGGTAATCATTGGCAATGTATGTCAGGATAAGAGTCTCATGTCATCTCAAGTGAACTCCTTTAAAACCTTTGTGCTCAACAATGGACGCACAACCTACTTTAAGCCATGCCTTCATCACTATGAGGCAAAGGAACATCTTCCTAACTTAAAAAGGGCACCAGACATCGTCCCTACACCTTATGACGACTTAGGAGCCACAGTGTTTCACATAACACAAGACGACAACAGAGTAGCTTTATCCATGGAAGATAAAGACTTTATCAAAATAATGGACAGTGAATGCTTCAAGGATCAATCTAACCATTGGGTTGCACCCTTACCCTTTCGGACTGGGAGGGCCAGACTTCCTGACAACCGGGAACAAGCATTATCTAGATTCATCTCCTTGCAACGTACGCTGAGAAACAAGCCTGAGATGAAAGATCACTTTGTGGCATTCATGGAAAGGATATTCCGTAACAATCACGCAGAGCCAGCTCCACCTCTGCAAGAGCATGAAGAATGCTGGTATCTTCCTTCTTTTGGAGTATATCACCCACGAAAACCCAAGCAGATCAGGGTGGTATTCGACTCAAGTGCCAAACATCATGGCGTATCTCTGAATGACGTTCTCCTCACGGGTCCAAACCTGACCAACAACCTGGTAGGGGTGCTAATGAGATTCAGAAAGGAGCCAGTTGCCATTACAGCTGACATTGAGCAAATGTTCCATTGTTTTATTGTACAAGAAGACCACCGGAATTACCTGAGGTTTCTGTGGCACAGAGACAGTGATACCAACAAGGAAATGATTGAATACCGCATGAGAGTGCACGTGTTCGGCAACAGTCCTTCACCTGCGGTTGCAACATATGGCCTACGAAGGACTGCTTCTGATGGTGAATCAGAATTTGGAAAGGATGCTCGTCACTTTGTTGAAAAAGACTTCTACGTGGACGACGCACTCAAGTCCTTGCCCACTGCTGAGGAAGCCATAGACTTGCTGAGAAGGACTCAAGGTATGCTGTCCAGAGCCTGTCTGAGGTTGCATAAAATAGCCTCCAACAGTATTGCTGTCATGAAAGCTTTCCAGCCCAGCGATCATGCCACAGAATTCAGAGACTTAAACCTAGGCATAGACGATCCTCCGGTGCAGAGAAGTCTGGGTTTGAGATGGGACTTGTTAAACGATTCTCTTGGCTTCCAGGTTAATTGTGCAGACAAGCCGTTCACTAAGTGTGGAGTTCTCTCAGTGGTGAATAGCCTGTATGATCCACTGGGATTTGTAGCACCATTGACTGTACAGGGCAAATTCCTACTTAGGCAGCTCTCAGAGACGATTGAGGACTGGGATGCTCCATTGCCACATGACAAGCAGCCAAAGTGGGAGTCCTGGAAAGAATCCCTACATGCCTTGGACAGAACTCACATACCACGTTGCTACACTCCAGCATCTCTCACCACAAGCCAGAGAAGGGAAGTCCACATATTCTCGGATGCATCGACTGAGGCTATCGCAGCTGTTGCCTACTTGAAGGTAATCGACAACCGCACTAAAGCTCATGTTGGATTTCTGTTTGGGAAAGCTAAACTAGCCCCTAAACCTGAACATACGATCCCGAGGCTTGAACTTTGTGGTGCTGTACTGGCTGTAGAGATCGCAGATTTTATACAGTATGAGCTGGACATTCATGTGGACAATGTTCAATTCTACGCAGACAGCAAGGTTGTCCTGGGTTACATAAATAACCAGACAAAACGCTTCTACGTCTATGTTAGTAACCGCGTTGAAAGGATTAGGAAATCCTCTAAACCTGAGCAGTGGCACTATGTTCCATCTCATCTCAACCCTGCAGATTGTGCCACCAGACCATCATCGGTCAGTGCCTTTGCTAAATCCTCTTGGTTAACAGGTCCAGAATTCTTGCTGAACGAAGGAAAAGAAACATCTGGTCAAGACGTCTTCAATCTTCAAGATCCTGACAATGATCCTGAGATCCGTCCTGAAGTGAGTACCCTCATCACCAGGTCTGTAAGGAGGTCCGGCCTTGACTGTCACCGCTTTGAACGCTTTTCTAGATGGCTGAAGCTTGTACGCACCATCGCAAGGTTAGTTCACATTGCACAGTGTTTTCACACCAAGAACGATAACTCTGAATGTCATGGTTGGCACATCTGTCACAAGCCCCTCTCTGCAGAAGATATTACACTAAGTGAGAAGTTAGTGATACGTAATGTACAGCAGAGGGCCTTTCACATGGAACTGAAATGTCTCCGTGACAAACTGGACATTCCTAAAAGCAGCCCTATTGTCAACTTGAAGCCAGTGATTGACGAACATGGTTTGCTAAGGGTAGGTGGTCGCCTGAACAAGGCCGAGTTAGAGACATTTGAAAAGAATCCTCTCATTATTCCTGCCCACCACCATGTTACTACATTGCTCATACGGCATTATCATGAGAAAGTCAAGCAAAGAACATTTCAAGTACATTGACTCAGTTGACTCGTCACTGCACTATCCCAGGAACAGTGATATACCGTGCATTTGACGCATTCAATATTTTCAACTGAGCCTCCTGACGAAGCCGAGTGCGGGCGAAACGCGCGTCAGGCGTTTCTTACAGTCCCACCGGCCTCAGACCGAGCTCCCCCTATTGCTACCTTCATTTGTTACTTTGGATCATAGGAAACATGTCGGTACCTACGGGTATGTATTAAGGGTGACCTTATTGGGGTACACTTTTTTACCTATTCACCACCTTCTATTTTTTGATTGTACTATATGGTTAGTGGACATGTGATATCTAGTCCTCTTACCTAGGTTTGGTGTGTAATATTAGGTATTTAGTCTATATTAGGGAATATATTCCCTTTTTGTGATTCTTGTGACTTTTTTCTTAGTATCCTTCTATTATCTTCTATAGTTGGGGGTATACTCTGTGTGATTGCCGGTGGGAGGGTTATGGTACTCCTCTGCGATTTAATGGGGAAATTTACCCTTTTTTCCCATGTGTCTCCCCTGTTTGTTTATGTATTGTATTGTCTTATGTGATATTTATTAATAAAATTATATATTTTTTATGTTTTGTGTCTCAAGTAGTTTGAATTATATTCAATATTTTCAACTGTTCCTGAATACATGTTCACAGTTATTGTTATTTTTCCTTGTTTTTGCATTTTGTCTTTCAGGGTTCCAGAATATACCAGATGGACATTTATGTTAAGTAGTGAAATCCAAGGATTTCAGACGGGGAGTATGCTGTTACAGCAGGGGTATTGCTGAAGTAATGATTCTTGTTCATATTGTATCATTCATTCTTGGTTGTTTGACTTTCATACAGTGTTTTTACATATATTGTGCAATGCTGGTGCATAGACATTGATATTGTGTGCAGGGCTCTTTAAGTAGTTTTCTCCCATAATTCTCTGTTTCTGTTACTCCTCCCTTCTTGTTGCATCTTCTTCCTGGATATGTGTTATTCAGTCTGTAACCACTGAGCAACCATCTTGTATAACTGAGAAAGGAATTGTGTTTTGACCGTATGGCATATCATCTCTCAAGGTAAAGACAAATAAACTACCTGAAGCAACTCCATTGCATCTCTCCACATGCAACCTGGGAACGCAGGGAATGAAATGTCAGCGCGTTCTGCTATCTGCCATTAGCTTACATACGGGAATTACAATCTCACATCTTCAGAGATTTCTCTAACATGCATCTGTGGCAGAATAGTCAAAACACAGCTTTCTAGTTAAAACAAGCTATATCTGCAGCTCCTGCAGGATCTACAGACAGCCTGCAAGCAAGCACAGTGAGAATACAGCATAATCTGCAGCACGCCACACAGCCTGCAGGTGAGCTCAAAGCTGTCCTCCATCTTGAGCACATGTTCTCCTCACCACAGTGAAATAAGGGGCAGCGCCATCTTTATTGACATTTTCCACACAAAGGCACCATGTCCACAAGGAGCTATGTGGATTCCCCTGTCACTGCATCTGGGACAGTGCATCCTGCTATCAGGGACTCAGATGTGCAGGAAACAGACTCCATGTTTCAGGATGTACAAATTGAGCGATTAAAACGTGTCAGTAAACCCACGCAAAAGATTAGAGAGAACTTTGAAATAACTAAAGAAGAGTTCTGTGATAATCTTGATGAATTATGGCGAAGAACTGAACACTATATAGCAGCGCTCTCACGCCATGACAGTGACGCAGCAAAATTGGTCACCACACTAAACCGCTTATCTGCCGCCTATGAACGCCATCAGCGACTGTCTGCAAAATACGTCACATTCCTGAGTAACGCTGATTTTGATGATGCTATAGCAGAGCTAACTGAGAGGGAGAACCTATTCCAAACGAAAGATGCCGCAGTGAAAAACGCCAGAGATAAGGCAGAACTCCGCATTGCACACCTACAAGAAGTAAGGTCCCATCGGTCTACTTCATCCAAACATACGCTGTCATCCTCCAGATCCTCTCGTTCCAGAAGGTCAGCATTACACGATAAGCTTATTGAGATCCGTGCTGACGCAGAGGAGGCCAGTGTCAGACGGTCCTTTGCTGAGAAGGAAGCAGAAATGGCGCAAAGGCAAGCAGAGGCAAAAGCTGAAATGGCGAAGAAGGAAGCAGAAATGGCGCAAAGGCAAGCAGAGACAGAAGCTCAACTAAAAATTCTCCAAATGGAAAGGGAGGAAGCAGCTGCCTTAGCCAAGCTAAAGGTTCTTGAACAAGCATTAGATCAAGACGCCGACCTAGACTGCTCCATCCCTGCAGAAGAGGAAGACCCAGCTGACCGCACTGCCAATTATGTGCTGAAGCAATCATCTCCTGCACCGCCTGCTAAGTTACATGCACCAGCACCACTCCAAACCGACTACATGGCTGTACCTGTGAAGCATCAGATGATGCCACCTATCCAGAGCAAGGTAATTTCCAGCATCACACATGCAGATCCTCCAGAAACTAAACCACAGCTCAACCCTTATGCTACATCATTTCACCCCGATTCATCTCGGCCCCATATGCCAGAGAATTTATACGTCCCAGGGATATCACAAGTTAATCTGGTGACACAAGGTGGGAGATCAGACATGTCGGACTTTGCCAGATATATGATACGCAGGGAGCTGATAAACAATAGTCTCTCAAAGTTCGATGACCATGCTGAGAATTATAGAGCCTGGAAATCCACCTTTGAAGCAGTGATCAGTGATCTTAACCTCACTGCCAAAGAAAAACTTGACTTGCTTGTTAACTGGTTAGGCCCAGATTTTGCAGAACGTATAAAGACATTGAGAGCAGTTCATGCGGGTCACTCAGAGGAAGGTCTGGCTGCGGCATGGGAGAGACTTGAACAGACTTATGGCAGTTCTGAAGCTATAGAAAGTGCCTTATTTAAGAGACTTCATATGTTCCCAAAAATCACCAACAAGGACAACCGCAAGCTTCAAGATCTGAGCGACCTACTAAAGGAATTAGAGTTAGCCAAAATGGACCCACGTCTGTCAGGTCTGAGTTACCTTGACACATCTCATGGTGTTAATCCAGTGGTATCCAAACTACCATATGGCATGCAAGAAAAATGGGCCGACCTAGGTTCCAGATACAAAAGAGACCACAATGTGTCCTTCCCTCCTTTCTCTTATTTTTCCAGATTTATCAGTGACCAAGCTCGGAAAAAGAATGATCCCAGCTTTGACTTCACAGAATCCTCTCTACCAGCTTCATCATCATGTTCAAGGTATGAAACAAGCAAACGTAGAGACTTAAGGGGAACAGTATCTGTTAGGAAGACAGACGTCCCAATCGCTGCACTCTGCACCACCAAACAGGACACTCCTGTCCTTAAAGATAAAGACCCTAATAGTACGTGCCCTATCCACAAAAGGCCTCATCCCCTGAAAGAGTGTAGAGGACTTAGGGCAAAGACTTTGCAAGAACGCAGAGACAGCTTCAAGGAGCTAGGAGTGTGTTACAAGTGTTGTGCTTCTTCAAAACATTTTGCTAAGGACTGTAAGGCTGTCATCAAGTGTACTGAATGCAGTAGCGACAAACATGTCGCAGCCATGCATCCTACTTCTTCATCTGACAACTCACATCCTCAAGCAGCATCTAAAGCCATCACTGCGCATGGCGGGGAGCCATCGGCTCAAGTTTCAGCTACTACCACTGTCTCCTCCTCCTGCATGGAAGTATGTGGCAAGGATAATGGTCCCAAGTGCTGTGCCAAGGTGTGCTTGGTGAATGTCTACCCAGAAGGGCAATCTGAAAAGGCCATAAGGATGTATGCCATAATAGACGAACAAAGCAACAGGTCTCTAGCAAAGCCTAAGTTCTTCGAGATCTTCGGTATAGAAGGAGAAGCAATACCATACACTCTTAACACTTGTTCTGGTCGCATAGAGACTTCTGGCAGGAGAGCCACTGGATACGTTATCTCTACAATTAACAGGAATATTCACATATCCCTACCAACGTTAATTGAATGTGACCAGATGCCTGATGATAGGGAAGAAATTCCTACGCCGGAAGCTGCATATCATCATTCCCACTTGAGACACCTGGCTAAGGAGATTCCTCCTATGGATGTGAATGCTGACATCCTGCTCTTGCTCGGAAGAGACATTCTCAGAGTACATAAGGTACGTCAACAATGCAATGGTCCACATGATGCCCCATATGCACAAAGACTTGACTTAGGTTGGGTAATCATTGGCAATGTATGTCAGGATAAGAGTCTCATGTCATCTCAAGTGAACTCCTTTAAAACCTTTGTGCTCAACAATGGACGCACAACCTACTTTAAGCCATGCCTTCATCACTATGAGGCAAAGGAACATCTTCCTAACTTAAAAAGGGCACCAGACATCGTCCCTACACCTTATGACGACTTAGGAGCCACAGTGTTTCACATAACACAAGACGACAACAGAGTAGCTTTATCCATGGAAGATAAAGACTTTATCAAAATAATGGACAGTGAATGCTTCAAGGATCAATCTAACCATTGGGTTGCACCCTTACCCTTTCGGACTGGGAGGGCCAGACTTCCTGACAACCGGGAACAAGCATTATCTAGATTCATCTCCTTGCAACGTACGCTGAGAAACAAGCCTGAGATGAAAGATCACTTTGTGGCATTCATGGAAAGGATATTCCGTAACAATCACGCAGAGCCAGCTCCACCTCTGCAAGAGCATGAAGAATGCTGGTATCTTCCTTCTTTTGGAGTATATCACCCACGAAAACCCAAGCAGATCAGGGTGGTATTCGACTCAAGTGCCAAACATCATGGCGTATCTCTGAATGACGTTCTCCTCACGGGTCCAAACCTGACCAACAACCTGGTAGGGGTGCTAATGAGATTCAGAAAGGAGCCAGTTGCCATTACAGCTGACATTGAGCAAATGTTCCATTGTTTTATTGTACAAGAAGACCACCGGAATTACCTGAGGTTTCTGTGGCACAGAGACAGTGATACCAACAAGGAAATGATTGAATACCGCATGAGAGTGCACGTGTTCGGCAACAGTCCTTCACCTGCGGTTGCAACATATGGCCTACGAAGGACTGCTTCTGATGGTGAATCAGAATTTGGAAAGGATGCTCGTCACTTTGTTGAAAAAGACTTCTACGTGGACGACGCACTCAAGTCCTTGCCCACTGCTGAGGAAGCCATAGACTTGCTGAGAAGGACTCAAGGTATGCTGTCCAGAGCCTGTCTGAGGTTGCATAAAATAGCCTCCAACAGTATTGCTGTCATGAAAGCTTTCCAGCCCAGCGATCATGCCACAGAATTCAGAGACTTAAACCTAGGCATAGACGATCCTCCGGTGCAGAGAAGTCTGGGTTTGAGATGGGACTTGTTAAACGATTCTCTTGGCTTCCAGGTTAATTGTGCAGACAAGCCGTTCACTAAGTGTGGAGTTCTCTCAGTGGTGAATAGCCTGTATGATCCACTGGGATTTGTAGCACCATTGACTGTACAGGGCAAATTCCTACTTAGGCAGCTCTCAGAGACGATTGAGGACTGGGATGCTCCATTGCCACATGACAAGCAGCCAAAGTGGGAGTCCTGGAAAGAATCCCTACATGCCTTGGACAGAACTCACATACCACGTTGCTACACTCCAGCATCTCTCACCACAAGCCAGAGAAGGGAAGTCCACATATTCTCGGATGCATCGACTGAGGCTATCGCAGCTGTTGCCTACTTGAAGGTAATCGACAACCGCACTAAAGCTCATGTTGGATTTCTGTTTGGGAAAGCTAAACTAGCCCCTAAACCTGAACATACGATCCCGAGGCTTGAACTTTGTGGTGCTGTACTGGCTGTAGAGATCGCAGATTTTATACAGTATGAGCTGGACATTCATGTGGACAATGTTCAATTCTACGCAGACAGCAAGGTTGTCCTGGGTTACATAAATAACCAGACAAAACGCTTCTACGTCTATGTTAGTAACCGCGTTGAAAGGATTAGGAAATCCTCTAAACCTGAGCAGTGGCACTATGTTCCATCTCATCTCAACCCTGCAGATTGTGCCACCAGACCATCATCGGTCAGTGCCTTTGCTAAATCCTCTTGGTTAACAGGTCCAGAATTCTTGCTGAACGAAGGAAAAGAAACATCTGGTCAAGACGTCTTCAATCTTCAAGATCCTGACAATGATCCTGAGATCCGTCCTGAAGTGAGTACCCTCATCACCAGGTCTGTAAGGAGGTCCGGCCTTGACTGTCACCGCTTTGAACGCTTTTCTAGATGGCTGAAGCTTGTACGCACCATCGCAAGGTTAGTTCACATTGCACAGTGTTTTCACACCAAGAACGATAACTCTGAATGTCATGGTTGGCACATCTGTCACAAGCCCCTCTCTGCAGAAGATATTACACTAAGTGAGAAGTTAGTGATACGTAATGTACAGCAGAGGGCCTTTCACATGGAACTGAAATGTCTCCGTGACAAACTGGACATTCCTAAAAGCAGCCCTATTGTCAACTTGAAGCCAGTGATTGACGAACATGGTTTGCTAAGGGTAGGTGGTCGCCTGAACAAGGCCGAGTTAGAGACATTTGAAAAGAATCCTCTCATTATTCCTGCCCACCACCATGTTACTACATTGCTCATACGGCATTATCATGAGAAAGTCAAGCAAAGAACATTTCAAGTACATTGACTCAGTTGACTCGTCACTGCACTATCCCAGGAACAGTGATATACCGTGCATTTGACGCATTCAATATTTTCAACTGAGCCTCCTGACGAAGCCGAGTGCGGGCGAAACGCGCGTCAGGCGTTTCTTACAGTCCCACCGGCCTCAGACCGAGCTCCCCCTATTGCTACCTTCATTTGTTACTTTGGATCATAGGAAACATGTCGGTACCTACGGGTATGTATTAAGGGTGACCTTATTGGGGTACACTTTTTTACCTATTCACCACCTTCTATTTTTTGATTGTACTATATGGTTAGTGGACATGTGATATCTAGTCCTCTTACCTAGGTTTGGTGTGTAATATTAGGTATTTAGTCTATATTAGGGAATATATTCCCTTTTTGTGATTCTTGTGACTTTTTTCTTAGTATCCTTCTATTATCTTCTATAGTTGGGGGTATACTCTGTGTGATTGCCGGTGGGAGGGTTATGGTACTCCTCTGCGATTTAATGGGGAAATTTACCCTTTTTTCCCATGTGTCTCCCCTGTTTGTTTATGTATTGTATTGTCTTATGTGATATTTATTAATAAAATTATATATTTTTTATGTTTTGTGTCTCAAGTAGTTTGAATTATATTCAATATTTTCAACTGTTCCTGAATACATGTTCACAGTTATTGTTATTTTTCCTTGTTTTTGCATTTTGTCTTTCAGGGTTCCAGAATATACCAGATGGACATTTATGTTAAGTAGTGAAATCCAAGGATTTCAGACGGGGAGTATGCTGTTACAGCAGGGGTATTGCTGAAGTAATGATTCTTGTTCATATTGTATCATTCATTCTTGGTTGTTTGACTTTCATACAGTGTTTTTACATATATTGTGCAATGCTGGTGCATAGACATTGATATTGTGTGCAGGGCTCTTTAAGTAGTTTTCTCCCATAATTCTCTGTTTCTGTTACTCCTCCCTTCTTGTTGCATCTTCTTCCTGGATATGTGTTATTCAGTCTGTAACCACTGAGCAACCATCTTGTATAACTGAGAAAGGAATTGTGTTTTGACCGTATGGCATATCATCTCTCAAGGTAAAGACAAATAAACTACCTGAAGCAACTCCATTGCATCTCTCCACATGCAACCTGGGAACGCAGGGAATGAAATGTCAGCGCGTTCTGCTATCTGCCATTAGCTTACATACGGGAATTACAATCTCACATCTTCAGAGATTTCTCTAACATGCATCTGTGGCAGAATAGTCAAAACACAGCTTTCTAGTTAAAACAAGCTATATCTGCAGCTCCTGCAGGATCTACAGACAGCCTGCAAGCAAGCACAGTGAGAATACAGCATAATCTGCAGCACGCCACACAGCCTGCAGGTGAGCTCAAAGCTGTCCTCCATCTTGAGCACATGTTCTCCTCACCACAGTGAAATAAGGGGCAGCGCCATCTTTATTGACATTTTCCACACAAAGGCACCATGTCCACAAGGAGCTATGTGGATTCCCCTGTCACTGCATCTGGGACAGTGCATCCTGCTATCAGGGACTCAGATGTGCAGGAAACAGACTCCATGTTTCAGGATGTACAAATTGAGCGATTAAAACGTGTCAGTAAACCCACGCAAAAGATTAGAGAGAACTTTGAAATAACTAAAGAAGAGTTCTGTGATAATCTTGATGAATTATGGCGAAGAACTGAACACTATATAGCAGCGCTCTCACGCCATGACAGTGACGCAGCAAAATTGGTCACCACACTAAACCGCTTATCTGCCGCCTATGAACGCCATCAGCGACTGTCTGCAAAATACGTCACATTCCTGAGTAACGCTGATTTTGATGATGCTATAGCAGAGCTAACTGAGAGGGAGAACCTATTCCAAACGAAAGATGCCGCAGTGAAAAACGCCAGAGATAAGGCAGAACTCCGCATTGCACACCTACAAGAAGTAAGGTCCCATCGGTCTACTTCATCCAAACATACGCTGTCATCCTCCAGATCCTCTCGTTCCAGAAGGTCAGCATTACACGATAAGCTTATTGAGATCCGTGCTGACGCAGAGGAGGCCAGTGTCAGACGGTCCTTTGCTGAGAAGGAAGCAGAAATGGCGCAAAGGCAAGCAGAGGCAAAAGCTGAAATGGCGAAGAAGGAAGCAGAAATGGCGCAAAGGCAAGCAGAGACAGAAGCTCAACTAAAAATTCTCCAAATGGAAAGGGAGGAAGCAGCTGCCTTAGCCAAGCTAAAGGTTCTTGAACAAGCATTAGATCAAGACGCCGACCTAGACTGCTCCATCCCTGCAGAAGAGGAAGACCCAGCTGACCGCACTGCCAATTATGTGCTGAAGCAATCATCTCCTGCACCGCCTGCTAAGTTACATGCACCAGCACCACTCCAAACCGACTACATGGCTGTACCTGTGAAGCATCAGATGATGCCACCTATCCAGAGCAAGGTAATTTCCAGCATCACACATGCAGATCCTCCAGAAACTAAACCACAGCTCAACCCTTATGCTACATCATTTCACCCCGATTCATCTCGGCCCCATATGCCAGAGAATTTATACGTCCCAGGGATATCACAAGTTAATCTGGTGACACAAGGTGGGAGATCAGACATGTCGGACTTTGCCAGATATATGATACGCAGGGAGCTGATAAACAATAGTCTCTCAAAGTTCGATGACCATGCTGAGAATTATAGAGCCTGGAAATCCACCTTTGAAGCAGTGATCAGTGATCTTAACCTCACTGCCAAAGAAAAACTTGACTTGCTTGTTAACTGGTTAGGCCCAGATTTTGCAGAACGTATAAAGACATTGAGAGCAGTTCATGCGGGTCACTCAGAGGAAGGTCTGGCTGCGGCATGGGAGAGACTTGAACAGACTTATGGCAGTTCTGAAGCTATAGAAAGTGCCTTATTTAAGAGACTTCATATGTTCCCAAAAATCACCAACAAGGACAACCGCAAGCTTCAAGATCTGAGCGACCTACTAAAGGAATTAGAGTTAGCCAAAATGGACCCACGTCTGTCAGGTCTGAGTTACCTTGACACATCTCATGGTGTTAATCCAGTGGTATCCAAACTACCATATGGCATGCAAGAAAAATGGGCCGACCTAGGTTCCAGATACAAAAGAGACCACAATGTGTCCTTCCCTCCTTTCTCTTATTTTTCCAGATTTATCAGTGACCAAGCTCGGAAAAAGAATGATCCCAGCTTTGACTTCACAGAATCCTCTCTACCAGCTTCATCATCATGTTCAAGGTATGAAACAAGCAAACGTAGAGACTTAAGGGGAACAGTATCTGTTAGGAAGACAGACGTCCCAATCGCTGCACTCTGCACCACCAAACAGGACACTCCTGTCCTTAAAGATAAAGACCCTAATAGTACGTGCCCTATCCACAAAAGGCCTCATCCCCTGAAAGAGTGTAGAGGACTTAGGGCAAAGACTTTGCAAGAACGCAGAGACAGCTTCAAGGAGCTAGGAGTGTGTTACAAGTGTTGTGCTTCTTCAAAACATTTTGCTAAGGACTGTAAGGCTGTCATCAAGTGTACTGAATGCAGTAGCGACAAACATGTCGCAGCCATGCATCCTACTTCTTCATCTGACAACTCACATCCTCAAGCAGCATCTAAAGCCATCACTGCGCATGGCGGGGAGCCATCGGCTCAAGTTTCAGCTACTACCACTGTCTCCTCCTCCTGCATGGAAGTATGTGGCAAGGATAATGGTCCCAAGTGCTGTGCCAAGGTGTGCTTGGTGAATGTCTACCCAGAAGGGCAATCTGAAAAGGCCATAAGGATGTATGCCATAATAGACGAACAAAGCAACAGGTCTCTAGCAAAGCCTAAGTTCTTCGAGATCTTCGGTATAGAAGGAGAAGCAATACCATACACTCTTAACACTTGTTCTGGTCGCATAGAGACTTCTGGCAGGAGAGCCACTGGATACGTTATCTCTACAATTAACAGGAATATTCACATATCCCTACCAACGTTAATTGAATGTGACCAGATGCCTGATGATAGGGAAGAAATTCCTACGCCGGAAGCTGCATATCATCATTCCCACTTGAGACACCTGGCTAAGGAGATTCCTCCTATGGATGTGAATGCTGACATCCTGCTCTTGCTCGGAAGAGACATTCTCAGAGTACATAAGGTACGTCAACAATGCAATGGTCCACATGATGCCCCATATGCACAAAGACTTGACTTAGGTTGGGTAATCATTGGCAATGTATGTCAGGATAAGAGTCTCATGTCATCTCAAGTGAACTCCTTTAAAACCTTTGTGCTCAACAATGGACGCACAACCTACTTTAAGCCATGCCTTCATCACTATGAGGCAAAGGAACATCTTCCTAACTTAAAAAGGGCACCAGACATCGTCCCTACACCTTATGACGACTTAGGAGCCACAGTGTTTCACATAACACAAGACGACAACAGAGTAGCTTTATCCATGGAAGATAAAGACTTTATCAAAATAATGGACAGTGAATGCTTCAAGGATCAATCTAACCATTGGGTTGCACCCTTACCCTTTCGGACTGGGAGGGCCAGACTTCCTGACAACCGGGAACAAGCATTATCTAGATTCATCTCCTTGCAACGTACGCTGAGAAACAAGCCTGAGATGAAAGATCACTTTGTGGCATTCATGGAAAGGATATTCCGTAACAATCACGCAGAGCCAGCTCCACCTCTGCAAGAGCATGAAGAATGCTGGTATCTTCCTTCTTTTGGAGTATATCACCCACGAAAACCCAAGCAGATCAGGGTGGTATTCGACTCAAGTGCCAAACATCATGGCGTATCTCTGAATGACGTTCTCCTCACGGGTCCAAACCTGACCAACAACCTGGTAGGGGTGCTAATGAGATTCAGAAAGGAGCCAGTTGCCATTACAGCTGACATTGAGCAAATGTTCCATTGTTTTATTGTACAAGAAGACCACCGGAATTACCTGAGGTTTCTGTGGCACAGAGACAGTGATACCAACAAGGAAATGATTGAATACCGCATGAGAGTGCACGTGTTCGGCAACAGTCCTTCACCTGCGGTTGCAACATATGGCCTACGAAGGACTGCTTCTGATGGTGAATCAGAATTTGGAAAGGATGCTCGTCACTTTGTTGAAAAAGACTTCTACGTGGACGACGCACTCAAGTCCTTGCCCACTGCTGAGGAAGCCATAGACTTGCTGAGAAGGACTCAAGGTATGCTGTCCAGAGCCTGTCTGAGGTTGCATAAAATAGCCTCCAACAGTATTGCTGTCATGAAAGCTTTCCAGCCCAGCGATCATGCCACAGAATTCAGAGACTTAAACCTAGGCATAGACGATCCTCCGGTGCAGAGAAGTCTGGGTTTGAGATGGGACTTGTTAAACGATTCTCTTGGCTTCCAGGTTAATTGTGCAGACAAGCCGTTCACTAAGTGTGGAGTTCTCTCAGTGGTGAATAGCCTGTATGATCCACTGGGATTTGTAGCACCATTGACTGTACAGGGCAAATTCCTACTTAGGCAGCTCTCAGAGACGATTGAGGACTGGGATGCTCCATTGCCACATGACAAGCAGCCAAAGTGGGAGTCCTGGAAAGAATCCCTACATGCCTTGGACAGAACTCACATACCACGTTGCTACACTCCAGCATCTCTCACCACAAGCCAGAGAAGGGAAGTCCACATATTCTCGGATGCATCGACTGAGGCTATCGCAGCTGTTGCCTACTTGAAGGTAATCGACAACCGCACTAAAGCTCATGTTGGATTTCTGTTTGGGAAAGCTAAACTAGCCCCTAAACCTGAACATACGATCCCGAGGCTTGAACTTTGTGGTGCTGTACTGGCTGTAGAGATCGCAGATTTTATACAGTATGAGCTGGACATTCATGTGGACAATGTTCAATTCTACGCAGACAGCAAGGTTGTCCTGGGTTACATAAATAACCAGACAAAACGCTTCTACGTCTATGTTAGTAACCGCGTTGAAAGGATTAGGAAATCCTCTAAACCTGAGCAGTGGCACTATGTTCCATCTCATCTCAACCCTGCAGATTGTGCCACCAGACCATCATCGGTCAGTGCCTTTGCTAAATCCTCTTGGTTAACAGGTCCAGAATTCTTGCTGAACGAAGGAAAAGAAACATCTGGTCAAGACGTCTTCAATCTTCAAGATCCTGACAATGATCCTGAGATCCGTCCTGAAGTGAGTACCCTCATCACCAGGTCTGTAAGGAGGTCCGGCCTTGACTGTCACCGCTTTGAACGCTTTTCTAGATGGCTGAAGCTTGTACGCACCATCGCAAGGTTAGTTCACATTGCACAGTGTTTTCACACCAAGAACGATAACTCTGAATGTCATGGTTGGCACATCTGTCACAAGCCCCTCTCTGCAGAAGATATTACACTAAGTGAGAAGTTAGTGATACGTAATGTACAGCAGAGGGCCTTTCACATGGAACTGAAATGTCTCCGTGACAAACTGGACATTCCTAAAAGCAGCCCTATTGTCAACTTGAAGCCAGTGATTGACGAACATGGTTTGCTAAGGGTAGGTGGTCGCCTGAACAAGGCCGAGTTAGAGACATTTGAAAAGAATCCTCTCATTATTCCTGCCCACCACCATGTTACTACATTGCTCATACGGCATTATCATGAGAAAGTCAAGCAAAGAACATTTCAAGTACATTGACTCAGTTGACTCGTCACTGCACTATCCCAGGAACAGTGATATACCGTGCATTTGACGCATTCAATATTTTCAACTGAGCCTCCTGACGAAGCCGAGTGCGGGCGAAACGCGCGTCAGGCGTTTCTTACAGTCCCACCGGCCTCAGACCGAGCTCCCCCTATTGCTACCTTCATTTGTTACTTTGGATCATAGGAAACATGTCGGTACCTACGGGTATGTATTAAGGGTGACCTTATTGGGGTACACTTTTTTACCTATTCACCACCTTCTATTTTTTGATTGTACTATATGGTTAGTGGACATGTGATATCTAGTCCTCTTACCTAGGTTTGGTGTGTAATATTAGGTATTTAGTCTATATTAGGGAATATATTCCCTTTTTGTGAATCTTGTGACTTTTTTCTTAGTATCCTTCTATTATCTTCTATAGTTGGGGGTATACTCTGTGTGATTGCCGGTGGGAGGGTTATGGTACTCCTCTGCGATTTAATGGGGAAATTTACCCTTTTTTCCCATGTGTCTCCCCTGTTTGTTTATGTATTGTATTGTCTTATGTGATATTTATTAATAAAATTATATATTTTTTATGTTTTGTGTCTCAAGTAGTTTGAATTATATTCAATATTTTCAACTGTTCCTGAATACATGTTCACAGTTATTGTTATTTTTCCTTGTTTTTGCATTTTGTCTTTCAGGGTTCCAGAATATACCAGATGGACATTTATGTTAAGTAGTGAAATCCAAGGATTTCAGACGGGGAGTATGCTGTTACAGCAGGGGTATTGCTGAAGTAATGATTCTTGTTCATATTGTATCATTCATTCTTGGTTGTTTGACTTTCATACAGTGTTTTTACATATATTGTGCAATGCTGGTGCATAGACATTGATATTGTGTGCAGGGCTCTTTAAGTAGTTTTCTCCCATAATTCTCTGTTTCTGTTACTCCTCCCTTCTTGTTGCATCTTCTTCCTGGATATGTGTTATTCAGTCTGTAACCACTGAGCAACCATCTTGTATAACTGAGAAAGGAATTGTGTTTTGACCGTATGGCATATCATCTCTCAAGGTAAAGACAAATAAACTACCTGAAGCAACTCCATTGCATCTCTCCACATGCAACCTGGGAACGCAGGGAATGAAATGTCAGCGCGTTCTGCTATCTGCCATTAGCTTACATACGGGAATTACAATCTCACATCTTCAGAGATTTCTCTAACATGCATCTGTGGCAGAATAGAAGGTGTGTCCAAACTTTTGGTCTGTACTGTATATACACATACAATATGTAGCACTATAGACAATAGCTCATATTTGAATGCAAATATTCAGGTCATTTTAGAAACATTCAGCATAATATACATTTATTAAGTGTTTAAAGTGCCAAGAATCATAGAGCAGCCAGCTAGTAAAGTGAAATAGTACATTAGATGAAGCACTTTATTATCCAAAATTGCTTTTGTTTGCAGTATATCATTATTTAAAAAAAGAATGTCCTCTGAAAAAAGACTATATTGTGCATTTAAGGCAAATTCTATTTTAAGGAGAATGCTAACAAAGCAAATGCTTCAGCAACTAACTCTTTAGTACATTATTATTTTTATGTTGAATGACACATTCTCCTACCTATGAATGCTTCCTTTCAGAGATTTTAGAGAGATAAATGAACATGTAGCAACAGCAAACAGGTTAAATTAAATGTATTATGTAATAATAAGGTATTGTACCTATGTTACACAGTTATGAAACACAGTTTTATTCCCTCTGTACTGGCTGGGCCAGGAATGGTAGAAATGAGACATACATGTTGGCTTGGTAATTCTGTGAATACTCCTGATTAGAGATGAGCGAGTAGTACTCGATCGAGTAGGTGTTCGATCGAATACTATGGTATTCGAAATACTCGTACTCGATCGAACACTACCAGCTGTTCGAAGTTTAGTGTTCGATGCAGAACCAGCATTGATTGGCAGAATGCTATACATTCTGTCAATCAACGCTGGTTCTTCTCTTACCTTTAGAAGTCTTCTCTGTTCAGCGTCCCCACGGCGTCTTCTGGCTGGAATTCACTCTGCTTAGGCATCAGGCCTAGGCAGAGCCGACTGCGCATGCGCGGGCATGCACGCGCATACACGTGCATGCGCAGTCGGCTCTGCTCAGGCATCGGGCCTGGGTAGAGCCGCACGCGCATGCGCAGTCAGCTCTGCCTAGGATGGAAGCCTGGGCAGAGTGAATTCCACCCGGAAGAGGACGCGGGGACCCTGCGCCAGGAGAAGACTTCAAGCAGAATCCAGCCCAACCGTCACTCGTGGACTTGGTAAGTATGATTTTATCGAATGTTGCCTACCCCTGAAACGAGCATTTCCCCCATAGACTATAATGGGGTTCGAAATCCGTTCGAACAGTCGAACAGTGTGCGGCTGTTCGAATCGGATTTCGAACCACGGACACTTTAGTTGGAGGCTGCTGAGAACAGCTGATCAGTGTGGGCACCAGGTTTTGAACCCTTTTGAATGGGTCGAGTTTAAGACTCAATGTCTCTGTCTTTCCCTTCTTCAATTGTTCCAACAGCAGCACTAGGGAATTGCACTAGTAATATCCTTACAGTGAAATTTCAAGGCAAAGAAAGCCATGACAATCTTAGGTTTTAATAATATCAAATTCTTCCTTCATTTGTGGCTTGGTTATGGGCTGTTGGAGGAATTTATACCCATGCTCTGAAGTACAAGTAAAGTAACAATACTTGAGATTAGGGTTTTATATTAAAGTACTAAAATGTTTAGAGGATAATTTGTGGATTAGTGTGATAGAGAGGAATGGGTGCTTAATGACAACGAATACGTTTACAGAGTGACTCCTGGGATGTGGCTAGTCTTCTTGTAGTTAGTACCCTAACACTCTACCAACTGGACCCTTACATCATTGGAGAAGATTGCTCTCAGCCCTTCAGATCCTTTATTTAATTTCAATCAAAACAAGTCCTCTTGAAAGAGACATTTCACTACTTTGTATTACAGAGTCAGCCAATCCTAATAAATAAACTGACCTAAGCTGGCATGTAGAAATAATATCTGAATAATGTATTCGAGCACATTTCTATCACTGTAGCATACCACAATATACATACTTATACCATGTAATCAGAACTGCAAATCTGTATGCGGTAAACATATACTTTCAACATGTACTGTATATACACATCTCAAACCAATTTTAAGATGCCAAAAAAGTCATTACTTATATAAATGCCTAGGCTTGGCTGCAGTGATAATGAACCATAATCAGAATCTTATTCAGTAATAATTGATTGAGGAAGAGGAAGTAGCGGAGCTAGGCAGCTGCAAGATAAAGGATGAGAAATTGCTCTCTTCATACAAGTTAAAAAGCCATCTTTCATCAGATTGCAGAGTATAGCTACAGACTTGTCAGGGCTGGGAGTGCAGAAATACTGCATTAGAGAAGTCCATCATGCAGGATTACACAGCATAACTTATAGATGCATAATACTGGCATAAAAGATGGCTTCATGTTTAATAGCCAGCAAGGACATTGATTGTCAGGTCTAGTTTCTCTCACCTCACAGTGCTAAATTGTATTACAGATACACAGACAACATGAAGACATGATCTGTAAGGCAAGGTTTATCAAAAGAAAATGGTAATGATATTGTTTTATTCTTATGAGCATGAGATTGCAGAGGCAGGTATTCTAAATTGATATTTTTGAGGTTCTGGGGTAGGTAGATAAGGTACATAAGGTTTGGTTTGTGGCATCAATGATAGATTATTAAGTGCTTTGTCATCTGTTAAAATGAAAAAGTCTTACAGTAATGGCTATGCTATATGATATCACTACCAATCAATAATCCTACAAAATACAGTATGCCTGACATGTAGGTTATCTTTCTATTACAGATGGTGTTTATAAATGGTTAAATATAGAAGGGATTTAAGGTATGCAATGGTACTATGACACTGGTACTCTGCACTTGTCAGCGCACTGCAATTCCCAGCAGACCTAACTGCCTAGGTAACTCAGTAAAAAGTACTCTTGTTTCTTTCAGGATTTGTGTGCTCACTTGCTAATCTTCCTCCTACCAATCCCTGTCTGCTCATGTATTTAAAAACCTGTAGCCACACCATGGCTTTACAATGTCTTGGTTAACTGTTCATGATCTGTTTGGATGTGCATGCTATCCCACTTTCTGTATATCTGAGTAGGGTGTCTGTCAGTTTCTGGTACTCATTGTGAATGTACCCAAAGTCTGTGAATTCCAGTTCTTCTGTCTGCCCCGTTTCAGCACTGGTCCTTCTATCTACCTTGTCTGAAATATGTTCTAACCTCTGCCAGCCTTTTTGGACTGTGGTTCTTCCATTCTATATAACTGGCCTTTGGGCTTCTGCTATGAATGTCTCTGCCACCTTGTGGACACTTTGTCCTTCCGATGTTTATTCCTGTGTGGACCTGTAGTCCTTGTGCCATGTTTTTATCTCTGCTACTTACACTCTTCAGATTTTTCTAATACATCTGAAACCTGTGGCATTCAGACTTCTGTTTTCTGTTTTTGACCAAGCTTATGTTATCTGTATATTCTGGCCTATTCCTGATTTAGCACCACTATTATCAGTCCTGGACAACTGTCTGTTTTCAGCCTCTGTACACTCGTATATTCTGTCTGTGCTGAATTTAGCCTGCATATGAACTGTTAATTTTGTCTAATTCTATGGTGTACCAAACTATAGTCCTGACCTGCCTTGTCAGCTGTTACCAAAGCAGGACCTTCTCAGGAGGTAACGACCTGACAGAGTCCCGCAGGTAATTTCGGATCCCTGTATTGGGGATAAAGGATAACAATTGAGAAGTCTACTTAGACAACGCTTTTACACGTGTCCCTAAGCCAAACCAGTTTGTAGAGGGTTGACAATCCTCTGCTCATTACAGGGGCTAACAAAGATCTGTGGACAGTTTTTGATCTGGGAAACACATACAGTCCTATGAAAAAGTTTGGGCACCCCTATTAATCTTAATCATTTTTAGTTCTAAATATTTTGGTATTTGCAACAGCCATTTCAGTTTGATATATCTAATAACTGATGGACACAGTAATATTTCAGGATTGAAATGAGGTTTATTGTACTAACAGAAAATGCGCAATATGCATTAAACCAAAATTTGACCGGTGCAAAAGTATGGGCACCTCAACAGAAAAGTGACATTAATATTTAGTACATCCTCCTTTTGCAAAGATAACAGCCTCTAGTCGCTTCCTGTAGCTTTTAATCAGTTCCTGGATCCTGGATAAAGGTATTTTGGACAAACAATTCAAGTTCAGTTAAGTTAGATGGTCGCCGAGCATGGACAGCCCGCTTCAAATCATCCCACAGATGTTCAATGATATTCAGGTCTGGGGACTGGGATGGCCATTCCAGAACATTGTAATTGTTCCTCTGCATGAATGCCTGAGGATTTGGAGCGGTGTTTTGGATCATTGTCTTGCTGAAATATCCATCCCCGGCGTAACTTCAACTTCGTCACTGATTCTTGAACATTATTCTCAAGAATCTGCTGATACTGAGTGGAATCCATGCGACCCTCAACTTTAACAAGATTCCCGATGCCGGCATTGGCCACACAGCCCCAAAGCATGATGGAACCTCCACCAAATTTTACAGTGCGTAGCATGTGTTTTTCTTGGAATGCTGTTTCTTTTTGGACGCCATGCATAACGCCTTTTTTTTTTTTATAACCAAACAACTCAATTTTTGTTTCCAAAATGAAGCTGCCTTGTCCAAATGTGCTTTTTCATACCTCAGGCAACTCTATTTGTGGCGTACGTGCAGAAACGGCTTCTTTCTCATCACTCTCCCATACAGCTTCTATTTGTGCAAAGTGCGCTGTATAGTTGACCGATGCACAGTGACACCATCTGCAGCAAGATGATGCTGCAGCTCTTTGGAGGTGGTCTGTGGATTGTCCTTGACTGTTCTCACCATTCTTCTTCTCTGCCTTTCTGATATTTTTCTTGGCCTGCCACTTCTGGGCTTAACAAGAACTGTCCCTGTGGTTTTCCATTTCCTTACTATGTTCCTCACAGTGGAAACTGACAGGTTAAATCTCTGAGACAACTTTTTGTATCCTTCCCCTGAACAACTATGTTGAACAATCTTTGTTTTCAGATCATTTGAGAGTTGTTTTGAGTAGCCCATGATGCCACTCTTCAGAGGAGATTCAAATAGGAGATCAACTTGCAATTGGCCACCTTAAATACCTTTTCTTATGATTGGATACATCTGGCTATGAAGTTCAAAGCTCACTGAGGTTACAAAACCAATTTTGTGCTTCAGTAAGTCAGTAAAAAGTAGTTAGGGGAATTCAAATCAATAAAATGATAAGGGTGCCCATACTTTTGCACCGGTCAAATTTTGGTTTAATGCATATTGCACATTTTCTGTTAGTACAATAAACCTCATTTCAATCCTGAAATATTACTGTGTCCATCAGTTATTAGACATATCAAACTGAAATGGCTGTTGCAAACACCAAAATATTTAGAACAAAAAATGATTAAGATTAATAGGGGTGCCCAAACTTTTTCATAGGACTGTATTAGCATACATACTGTACCTCCTAAATATCCCCCTCTGGATAATCAAGTCTTATTTTACATTTCAAGGTTTTGGGTTTTTTTTTTTTTTTTTTTTTACAAACATCTTGGCTTGGCATAAACATGTGACTTTTGAATGTGACTGCTGCATCCAGTTGATAGCTGTAATGGTGATGTGTTAATACCACAAGTGCACAACTGTGAGCTGTAGTTGCCTTCAGAAGTCACATTTCATGTTGACATGTCAATGCTGGAGCCAATGAACAAAGACTTGAGGGGGAACAGGGTAGCACTGACATGGTTGTGGTAGAAGATCAGTAAGGTAAGAATTTTTTCTTCTGATGTTATATACCCTTGTAAATTTTTTTGGAAAATGCTGTTAAGAGCACTATGCATATAACATAAATGTAGTCTAAAGTCGCCAATTTTATTCTCTACCTAACTCTCACCTGAAGATAAATTTCAGGAAAAAAGGGGATTTCCAGTAATAATATTTGTAGATTGGTAGGGGTCTGGCATCTGGGTTCCTGGCTGATCCACCGTTTGAAGAGGCTGCAGCATTCGGTTCAGCACTTCGGCCTCTTCACTACTTATCAAGTACAATGCTATACATTTGTATAATGGACCAGATTGAATGGAGAGATGACTGTGCATCTCCATAGTTCTCTCCATTGTACTCTGTCAAAGTCTTTGAAACAGTCAGCTAACATCTGAAGAGCTCACATCTGCGTCAGAGTCTCTGCTTGGAGACTCTGTAGTAGCATTCGTGGAAAATCAGAGGACAAAAAAGAGCTGCAAGTATGGCTTTTGATCTAATGATTACAGTTAAAAATAAGGGACACCAAACAGATCCCATTATTAAAGTCAGAGCGGGTTTTTGGGCTCCGTATATGTCTACTGTTTTATGCTGGGTTCACACCAGCGTTTGGGTCTCCGCTTTACCTGTCATGCCAAATATGGCCATGAGCGCCGGTGAGCGTTTTATGCTCTCCGCGGCAAAACTGTTTTTTTAAAACCGGACACAAAGTCCTGCATGTCCGACTCTGTGTGCAGTTAAAAAAAAAAAAAAAACGGTTTAGCCGCAGAGAGCATAAAACACTCACGGCCGGACACTTTTCAAACCCCATTCAAATGAATGGGTTTGAAAAATGCCTGCGGGTCTCCGTTTCCTGCCCAGTTTCGGGCAGGAAACTGAAACCGTAGAGCAGAGACCCAGGGCACAGATGTGAACGAGCTCTTAGCGGTCTGTCTGTTGTCCTGGTCCTTCAATGGACCACAACAATGTATTTCATGACATAGATGTTAACATAGCCTTAACAGTGTTGTATCCATTGAATATGCTATAAATGTATTTCATGGCAGGATAACAGCACATACATTTTATATTTTTTGAGTATGTGTAATATGTTGTATGGAGACAGGTTTCTTCAATGGAAATTGCACATTTTTGACTAAAAGAGTTATCTAGTTTCTGTTATTGAAGGAAGGCCTAGCTTTACATATGCAAGGGTCTCACACCCAGTTTTGGAGCTGCACTGTCTTGGTACACCTGATATGTGTGGGTCCAGTAGCCTCTCCTGAGTTTTTGATCTTTTTTTAGGTGGGTAATGACACTATACACATTTTCTTAGTTAAATATCTTTTAAGAAATAGATTCATTGGCAATATCTATGGGATACTGCACTAATATTCTATTCTAATATGTGTGTTTTCATTTTTTGTATGGCATCTAATAAACCATAAATTGCATCTAGTGAGTGTCACATAACTTCACTTTTTGAAAATATATCAAATCATATCATATGAAAGATCAAACTTGACACCATTATGATTCTGGATTTTTCCATTAACAGGGCGTAGTGTTGACCCTTAAGTGAATTCTCCACCCAATTACTGTGCATTTCCTCTATACAGTACAGGGGATTACTGCACATGTTCTTACCACCCAAAGTAAATGAAACCAACCAGAAAGCCTTTTAAGACAATCATTGGATCGGCTACATGGCATGCAGGTTTTAGGATATTAAAATTTATTTTTTTTTTTTAAACTTTTCATGAGTTTTTCTAATTCTTTATAAGGATTCTTCAATAGGATTATTGATATCATTTCAGAGTCCCTTAGGGGTCCCAATAAACCATGAAGCATTTGTGTTCACTGAAACTTGTGCAATTTTAATGATGGTATTAGTATAGGATGTGTGTCATTTAGCGATCTTCTTTTCCTAGAGTCAGTGGTAGGTGCACAATGATTTCTATACTAACACACATGCACACACACACACACACACGTACTATATACTGTATATTGTATGTTCTCAAGTAGACTGAATGGGATTTACTGTAGATCTACTGCATGCTAAAACAATTCACAAGCGGCCTAAAATACGTGTCCATTAGTTTCCTAATTGAATTACACTTCCTTTGGGTCCTGTATGTTTTCCTGGATGGCATTGTTAAGTTAATTCATGTAATGCATTGAGGTTGATGTGTTTACTGATGATAAACAGCATTTGGTTCCTATTAAATTCCCATCACATGGTTTTAATGCCTTTTCTTCCTTTTGTGGTAAGGTTGATTTAATAAGCCCCCTATTCTCTACACATTAGTAACCTCTGCACTGCCGAGGCCTTGTTAATGTCACTTCAGGTTTCTTCATTAAATGTAACGGGTCCCAATAAACTTTAGTAATATCAGAACATGAGCCTGATTTCGCCTGAGGCTAGTGTGTAAAGGACTTCCAAATTGTCCACCTCAAGGAAATAGACACTATGGGATGCTGCTACAATAACATGGAGCCAGCCATTGCTTTGGGTTGTTCTATCTACACTACATCACATGAATTTGGGCAACAGCTGAGGCACCATTTAGTAATGGAGCTGCAGTATCAATTTCACTGTAGCATATTCAGCATTTCGTCTAAAGTAGGTGATCTACTGAGTGTTTTCATCCAGTGACAGTAAACCAAATTCTTTAACAAGATGAAAAATTTAAACATGAAGCAAATTAAAGAATTGTTGAATTTTTCATACAGCACTGAACAAAGTTTTTAGCCATGGGTAGAAAAAATGTCACAAACTAAGGCTAAGAAAAAAACGCTGCATTTTTCCATTTTGTTTTTGATGCATTTTTCTCAGTTTTTCTTCCCTTATTACGCTGAGGCCTCCACCTCCACCTCCACCGACATTATTTGTTAAAAAGGACCTTTCACCACCTCCAACATTTCCACTCATTGTATCCTTTAATAAACTCTGTTCCACTGAGTCTGGACAGTTGGAATTTTTTCTCTAGCCCTAACTGTTTCTGAGCAATATTTTTTATTTTATGCTCTCTTATGTCAGGTGGGTGGTCCTCAGATGAAGCAGAAAGACAGGGAGAACCCAGCTGACAGCAGAGAGCATAATTGTGCTGAAACTATTAGCAACGATTGCTCAGGAATGGTGGGGGTTACAAATAAAAATCCAACTGCACCACAATTAGTGGAGAAGCTCCTATAGAGGGATGTTAAGAGTTGGAATTGGTGGAGATGATAAAATCTCCTCTGTAAACGTAATGTCTCTAATTTCCTGCTTCTGAGGAGTATGTTTGATGTTTGACAATAAAAAGATATAATAAAAGGCAGAAAAAATCCTGACTGCTAGATGACAATAAATGGTTACAATGCTTTCTCCATTGTTCTCCAAAATAGAATTATTCTGTGAATATGATAGAAACAGTATTTCAGGTATGAATTAACTTACTTTTGGACCTCTCCATGTGATCGTTGTACTATCGATTTCAATAAAGGTTCAGGTCTTGCTGACATTTTAGGGGATGTTTTTGGACTTGTATCAGAGTCTCCACTGTCTTCTTCCATGGCTTTTATATAACTCCCACTTCTCATTCTTCGACATGGAATCTCCTCATCTTTACTCCCAGAGGGATATCCTCCCCATTCATCTTGAGGCACCTGGGAACATGTTTCAAACAATTACATTAAAATGCAAAAAGGATGCTCATTAATATTAGCTGACTTACAATGCAATATTATTTCCTACTGTGTAAGATATTTCTTGTGTTTATACTATAGTATATCTGTTTGTGCCCTCTTTAATAGCTTTCAACCCCAACTTTTACTCTCACCACCCCCTCCCCTAAAAGCATGCTTGCTTGAATTGGCCATTGGCCATTCATCCTGCAAATATGAGAGACCTGGAGCAGTTTGCAAAAGAAGACTGGTCCAAAATTCTAGTTGAGGAGCAAGAAGCTTATTGATGGTTATAGGAAGCGATTGATTTCAGTTATTTTTTCCAAAGGGTGTGCAACCAAATATTAAGTTTAGGGTGCCAGTAATTTTGTCCGGCCCATTTTTGGAGTTTTGTGTGAAATTATATAATTTTTGGCTTTCTTTTCTCTGTATTGTGTGTTGTTCCAATACGCACAAAGGAAACAAACATGTGTATAACAAAATGTGTAATTGCAATACTTTTCTGGCAATGCCAACATTTACAGCCATGACTGTATTTGAGGATACTGAAGATTCCACATGCATACATTCTATTGCAGAGGAAAAAACTACAGAACCAAGGAAAATTAGTATAGCTTGAATGAATAGTCTTTTTTTTGTTGCAAAGATGCCAACTGTAACGCTGTCTAACATTCAATGTATAAACTTTTTTTTTACCAGCTACAGTATATTGTGACTGCTAAGCTGCTCAGAGCTGTTAGACCTACTACCTACTACAATACATTGATAAATGTGCAGCATTTTTTATTTTATTTTTTATATATTTTTATTTTTTATATAGACTAATTTCCTCTGTTCCTTCATAACTGTCAGATAGGTTGCAATAACTAATCCCTCTTCTTATCTGAACTGAACTCTTAGTGACGTGTGATGGACATGTATACCACATCTGAACAGAAGAGTGTATGAAGTGGACTCAAGACCGGAGTCAACCCATTTTGCAGCAGGTTCTGACTGACCCACTTGCAATGGCTCAGGTTTAAGATGTCTCCAATTATGTTGTTTAATTCCTAGATCACCCTCATCCAATTTCCTGCCCCTGCAATGCCATGGTGGGATGTATTGGGGTTGGCATGGCAGCTGGGGCTGGCATAGATAGTTATCTTATTTTCACTATCTGTCTACATCCTATGTAATAGGATTGGGTTCTACTACAAGCATTATATGCCACAAAATAGATGTTTCAAGTTGAGATCCCAAAGTGGGACTACAAAAATTTAATATAGTTGCATTCTTCATAGACCTGGAGATTTCAGCTTGGTTACATGATCAGAACCAGCCCCCAAACCCCATAGCAAAGGTTAATTAGAGATCAGGAGAGGAAGAAGGGACCCGTGGATGGTTCTGATCATGTGACATGGTGGTCAGAACCAGTCTGGAACATGGTCCATGATGAAGAAGCTGATGGGTACAGCAAGGTAAGTTTAAGCCCACTGACCAATGTCTTTAATTGCTATCACCACTCCTGTCCAAATTATTAAAATATAGTGTTTTTTTTAATATAGTACCATAAATATCATAAAAAAATACACAGTGCTAGCAGTGTTGATTTTTGTTCACCTTGCCTCTCAAAAAATGTGATAATAAGTGATCTAAACTCATTAAACTCATAAGTACAGCAAAATGGTATCAATAAAAACTATAGCTTGACATAAACATATACATTTACAATGAAGTCTATGGAGAGGTGAGGTAAGGTGAATGGAGGAGGAAGATTCTAGAGACACAGATATTGTTAGGAAGGGCCGGGGCCTCCGCTGTGCTGCGTGGAGTCTCCAGGCCCGCTCTGTGTCCAGCGCCGTTATGGCACGGCTGGTCCCGATGCGATGTAGGCCGGAAACCTCCGCTTGAGTCTTTGGAAGTTCCGGTTTCCCTCTAGTGCCAGGACCAGCACTGCTGGGGTCAGGGGGATCAGAGGCGGGCTGGTTATTTGTTTTTGTGGCTTCCCTGCTGTGTATTCCTGTCCCTGCTATTCCTGATCACCTCCTCTGCATGTGTATGACCCTGGCTTGCTTTACAGACCTCTCTTTCTTGATCTCCTGATTTGGCATCTTTCTGACTTCATGTGCATGACCTTTGGCTTTCTCCTGACCTCCCTTATCTGGATTCTGATTTGGCTACTCTGCAAACTTCCTGTGTATGACCCGGCGCCCCTGACTATGCTTCTGCCTCTTCTTTCTGCTACCACATGACCTCCTGTGAACCAACTCGGCTTGATTGACTATGCTTTGGCTTCCTCTGGAACCTGCTTTGATCCCTGGATTACCAACCTGCCCTGTACATCTGTTTCTCCATGCTGACCTGCTCTCCTGAACTTTATCCACTGAGGTTAATGTCTGGGTTTTTCTGGGTCCCCCTTACTTGGGGTTCGCTGGGTGTGCGGCGCTATCTGGGTGGCTGCGGTTTTGGGCCCCGGATCTTACCAAGTCCAACTCCACCATCAGGAGCACTGGCAAAGAACTCCGGGGCCTGGTTCCGCTCCGGTTAGGAGAGCGTGGTACACTCAGGACTGTTTTTGCCTCAGTGCCTGGGGATTCAAGTTGCCCAAGATTTACAGTGATTATTGTAGTGTCTGGTCCCTAACAGATATGAGCCCAGCTACAAAATTAAATGAGTCATTTCAGTCAGGATATTAATTCCTGATAGCAAAGCTGTATTGTGAAAGAGACCTGTCACTCTATAGTGTAGATGCCTCTCTGCTTTGAGGGGTTCTCTCCCTTCCCTCTTTGTAGACTTCTATTGTATAGATTTGTTCAGTGACAGAAGGAAAAAGATACTGTTGAAACACTTTTCTTTAATAATGTATATTACAATGTTTATAGTTTTTTATTTGCACTATGAGTTTATTGGGAAAAAAAAATGATTTCAATGGGAGCCAGGATCGTATACGCGGCGCTATTTTGCGGCCGTGATTTTGCGGCACTTTACTCCGTGTGAACTCACCCTTAAAGAGAAAAAAATACATTTTAATGATTTAATCCCTTTAAGGGTTAGGGTAGGATAGGAGACAAGTAAGAATGGGGTTCCGAGTCCACTATGTAAATGTGTGTGATAATTGCTCCATCTTCGTCTGTGAGACTGACGGAGGGCTGTGCTCAGCTATCTCTATCAGTAGCACAGAAGTGAATGAAGTGGTGATAATGCATGTGCATTAATTCTCCATTTACACAAGGGACTTGGAAACCCCCATTCATGTACTTGGTGAGAACCCAGGAGACACAAACCACAGGAGTGGGGGATAAATGATGTTTATGGGAAACCCAATATAATTACAACTCCATTATGAAGTTAACCAACATAGATCATATATGCTGAGAAACTCCTTCAAGAATTATGTGCACAGTATAAACTATGCCCTATGAAATAATAAGACAAGGAAATATGAATTTATATCACAAAAACTACAAAATCATATACATGAATGTCATATTACAGCACGTCCTCAAGGCAAACATTATGCAGTTGTTACCTCACAAATTAATGCAGCCCAAGCAGACATGACAAATGGAGCTCATAGAGGGAAAACTATTGTGTTAATTCCAGTAGACAGAGAGTCTAAATGATAATTAAAGATGAGCAGAGTAAAGCAGGAAATGTTCCAGCCTCCACAAATCTGATTTGAAGCAACTAAATTAACTTGGGAAACCAGACTTAATAAATGTTCATCTGCTTCCGCACAAACAAAAATAAGAAAGGAGATTTTCTTCAGACATTGGAGCATTGTGGGGCAAGGTGAACTTACATTTCTACAATCATGTTTTAATAGTTTCTGGAGTTGTCGGATGGCCACTTCTTTTAATGTGAGATGGGAAAGGTAAAAAAAAAAACCCTCAAACTCCAATATTCACCTGTCCTCTGTGCTCTGGGGGTCTCCCAGCATGGTACAGTGCTGCTGCTCCAGTGTTTTCTTCTGGTGGAAGTCCCCACCATACGTGGCCTAAGGAAAGGGATGTCACAGGGACAGTAAACACTAGAACAGCAAGACCGGACCATGTTGTTTTTTTTTTCTTTCCCACCCCCATATTAAAAGAGGTGATTATCTTGGACAACCCCTTTAAAGATGAATTCAGGCAATCATGTTTGGGCAGGTAAAACTGTCCATATAATTCCATTTTCTGACCCACTCATGGTTTGGCTGAACCTCCCTGCATCATAGTTGTCTCCAGTACTCAGTACTCTGTCATTGTGGGACATGCTGACATCACAAACTTTACCCTTGTACAGTACATGGGTTTAACTACTCATTATTCTATAAATCCTACTGACAATTGCATGCGGAATCACTGATATGCTCGCTTCTTTGGTTTTAATTTTGGACCTCAAAGGAGTAGTTCAGATAAAGTTAATAGCTTCTGATGGTTCAGCATATATGAAAATACCCTAGCCATAGGATTCTATTGAACTGATAGTCACTGTATGCTTTTATGTTGTGTCTAGTGTCACCTTTAAAGATATATTCACTTTTTAAAAAGCATCTCTCACAATTATGATTATGTATCAAAGTGTTATATATAGAGATGAGCGAGTAGTATTCGATCGAGTAGGTATTCAATAGAATACTACTGTATTCGAAATACTCGTACTCAATCGAATACTACTTGCTATTCGCAGTAAAGATTCGATTCAGAACCAGCGTTGATTGGCCGAATGCTATACAGTGTACAGCATTTGGCCAATCAATGCTGGTTCTGCAGCAGGCTCTTCTTTGCTAGTTGAGAGAGCTGGCAGCTTGTGGTTATGCGGGAGCTGACTTTTTCTCATAGGAATGCGTTGATTGGCCGAATGCTATACAGTGTACAGCATTCGGCCAATCAACGCTGGTTCTGCTGGAGGCTCGTCTGTGATGAGGTGGAGTCTAAGATTGGACCACAATGGAGACTGCTGTGGTCCGATCTTAGACTCCGCCTCGTCACAGATGAGCCTCCGGCAGAACCAGCGTTGATTGGCCAAATGTTGTACACTGTATAGCATTCGACCAATCAACGCTGCTCAATGCATTCCTATGAGAAAAAGTCAGCTCCCGCATAAATGCAAGCTGCCAGCTCTCCCGACTAGCAAGGACGAGCCTGCTGCAGAACCAATGCTGGTTCTGCAGGAGGAGTAAGCGCCGGTTCACATTAGCGCTTGCCTCCCGTCCGGAAAGAGTCCGCAGGAGGACCCCCCCAAATGGCATATCAGAGCAACAGCAAGAGCTGGATAGTTAAGCACATGGACCCCATAGCATATAATGATTCTTGCGGGCAGTGCGCGGCAAGCACACAGAGCCCATTATATGCTATGAGGTCCATGTGCTTAACTGTCCAGCGCTTGCAGTTGCGCTGATATTCCGTTGGGGGGGGGGGGGTGTTCCTCCTGCGGACTCCTTCCGGACGGGAGGCAAGCGCTAATGTGAACCGGCCCATAGTCTATGGGGTCCGTGTGCTTTAACTGCACAGCGCTCCTCCTAAACACTCTCCTCCTGCAACTCGTGGTCTTGGTGACTCTCCTTTAGTCGAATAGTGGTTTCCCCTGAAACAAGCATTTTTTTCCCATAGACTATAATGGGATTCGATATTCGATCAAGTAGTCGAATATTGAGGCTCTACTCGAAACGAATCTCGAATCTCGAATATTTCACTACTCACTCATCTCTAGTTATATACATATAAGTGTTTCAGCAGATTGTTGTACAATGCTTAGTGTAAGAGTACACTTCTCAGAACACAAATCACAAAAATCTTTTTATAGATAGAAAGGGATGGTAGGTGATTTCAGGTCCAAATCATTAGTTCTGTAAGCCTTAAGGTCTCTAAAGGCTGTGGGCTGTTCTAAGTGAATCATGGCTATGTACACATATACAAAAAGCTTCCTGCCTGCAAATTCCCAGTTTGATATGTCATTTAGAGATGGAAAAGGCCTACTTCCCTGCCAACAGCAATTCAGTGGGACAGTCCTGAATTCAGGGTGTTGTCTTACTACCAAGGATAGTGGTGGTATGACCTGGCTTCAACTCATTTGCATCTGGAAAAGGTGCTTCCTGCTTCACCATTCAGCACCTGTCTCTGCACCCAGCAGTTTGGAAGCAGGCAGAGGCCATGTAGTGACGTCACTACATTGAGCTTGCTGTTTCTGAGATGCTGACAGCAGAGATAGGAGTGAACTGTACAAGGCATTTCATTTATGAGTTATTACTTTCTGTAATACTTGTTCTATGTTTCTATTGGCAACAGAAGAACATGCAATCTTTTCTATTACCGTATATACTCGAGCCGAATTTTTCAGAACAGTTTTTGTGCTGAAAAAGCCCCCCTTGGCTTATACTTGAGTCAAGCAAAAAAAAAATAATTTTTTTTTTCGGGTTTATGATCAGCCGCAAAATGTAATAAAAAAATAAAATTAATAAAGGTTCTAAATCACTCCTTTCCCTAGAATACATATAACAGTATAAAATTACTGTGAAACACACACATTAGGTATCCCTGTGTCTGAAAGTGCCCGGTCTACTGAATATAGGGTAACTGCAGTGCTCCTGTTCCATCGGGAAGGCGTTAATAGGAGCACTGCAGATACCCTATATTTAGCCAGGCTGAATTACAAGTGGGGATAAAAAAACCTAGTCCTCAAGCTCAGGGAAGGGGCAGACATGCAACCAAAACACCCCCTCCCCTTTCCCAGTACCCTGCAACTACTGCACCCAAAAACTCCGACAATTTTAGCTTTTGAAATTTTCCAGTAGCTGCTGCATTTCCCCCCCTTCTCTTATAAATACATTTTCCCTGTTTTTTGTGGTAAAATTAGGGGCCTCGGCTTATATTCGGGTCGGCTTATACTTGAGTATATTCGGTATATTATGTACAGTATTTCTCATTGTATGTGTATATTGTGCTAATGGCACAATTACATTATAATCTCTTGAAAAAAAACAAAACAAAAAAAATGACTTTAGATACTTCTATATACAAGCAACTTGTGAATGAAATTCTCTGAATGAGAAATAAAGTACGGCTAAATGTCCAGTAGTTTAGTTATGAGTGCTCTTTTCTGTTCATTGTCTCATCCGGTATTAATGTTTTTTCCCTGACTAGCTCATATTGCTAGAAAATACATAGAAAAATAGCGTGACTTCTTCTTTTCTTAATGATGATGTATTTCTGGACTAAACGTTGGTTACTAAAGCTGACTCATACATATGGAAGAATACAGTGTAATCCTGGAAAGGCTAACACACAGCAATACATAGGAAATCTCCAAGTATCTAGAAGGATTTAATCTTTAAGAATCCAAGCTAGTTTGGATTGTGGCTTTTTTTTAATTACGATTAGAGATGAGCGAACACTGTTCGCATCAGCAGATCCGAACAGCATGCTCCCATAGAAATGAATGGAAGCACCTGTGACACCGGCCGGCCGCCGGCAAAGTCAGCGTCACAGGTGCTTCCATTCATTTCTATTGGAGCGTGCTGTTCGGATCGGCTGATCCGAACAGTGTTCACTCATCTCTAATTACGATTTCTACATTTTAAAAGTAGTTACTTTTTTATTTCTCTGTTGACATTTCACCCTTAAAACATTAATGAAGCTAAACAAAAAATGGCTTGTACCTCTAAATGGTGCCATTTAACATTTCAAGCAGTCACACAAAAATATGCACTCATGTGGCTCTATGAACAGAAATGAAAAATGTATAGCACCCCAGCACCACTCTATCTCACAGCCATTAGCCATATCCCAGCTGTACATTTTTGCAGCATTTACATACCACTTTCCTTCTCTATCTGGACCCAGACCACCTTGAAGAGTTGTTCACAACAAATCTGTGTACATAAATTTTCCATCATTTCCATCCCCTGTTGAGACCTCCACATAGTAATTATGTCCCTGATTGTACTAAAGCCTCTCCCACAAAATTCCACATTGACTAAGGGCTAGTTCACACGGGGGCAAAGAGTCTGATTTTGACAGCGGATTTTGCTTCAAAATCAGCCCCTTTACAATAGTGGTCTATGTAGACTGCTAGCTTTTTTATTTCTGCTAGCAGAAAAAAAAGAAGCGACATAACCTTTTTTTTCAGGTGTTTTCCACCTAAAGAAAGCAATAGAAGTGAATGGGAGGCGAAAAAGCGTGTTTTTTCCACGCGTTTCTTTGCAAAAAAAGCGACACGTTTTTAATCGGGAGGGGGAAACAGCCTGGCGTTTTTTGAAGCTGTTTATACAAAATAAAGCTAAAAAAAAAAGCTCCAAAAAGCGCGGCAAGGTCCAAAAAAAGCTTCCTAATTAGGAAGCGTTTTTTTTCTGGTGCCAAAATAAGCCACACGTAATTTACGTGTGAACTAAGCCTTAGTGATGCTAACCAGCTGCTATTTTTTTGCCATGGAATGGTTAACTTTTTTCTTTCTGGGAGGGGTAATAATTTTAAGATGCATAGACTTCCAGACATCAATAGAAATCAAAAAGGAGATACAAGATATTTATCTATCTGTAGTGTGTTGAGTTGACTTCTCAGCCCCCTTGGCTTTCGGATCCTATGCTGCAACTACTGTGACCATTATAATTACACCAGTGAATACCCAGAGGCTATAAATGTCCCATGTTGAAATACCTCTTTAAGTGTAGGTTTCTTATTACACTGACTGGGAAAAGTTTCAGGTAGCTTTTGTACATTTTAGCTGATGCCTATTAGGTTGTTTTGCTGGCAAGGTCTAATAGACATCCATCCATAAAAGATTGCCTGGAGGCCATTGGAGGAGTGGAAAGGGGATGAGAGAAAGGTCTTCATCACTTAACCAATTAGATACCAATCTGTCAATCTACCATTTTTGACTCTGGCAGAGAATCGGTTCTTTGTTTTATAATACAGGCAGCGCCGCACCTCCCATGAGGCGACCTGAAGCGACTGCTTCAGGCGGCGCTATGCCAGGGCCTCGGGAGGGCGGCATTTTTGCTGACCTAAGCCAGTCCAGGACAAGCTGTCCTGGACTGGCTTAGCGTCACCGTGTCTGCAGCCCGACACGGGAAGCGAGCGGTGTATTGGGGCGGCCCTGCTGGACGCAGCGCTGCTCCAGCGACCGCCCCTCACACTCAGGCAGAGAGCAGGTCCTCTCCCTGCCTGCTCTCTGCCTACAAACGCCGCTCGCTCCGCTCGGCCACGCCCCTTTCCACTCGACCTGCCCCCTTCCACTCAGCCCCACCCCTTTCTTGTGACCCCGCCCCCAGATCCGCCCCTTCTCTGGGGGGGGGCGGCTTTCTGACGCCGCTTCAGGCGGCAGAAAGCCCAGGTTCACCCCTGAATACAGATAGTACACGGCAGCAATGTAGCAGGCCCAGTTACACTGAAGCAGTGTACTTTCACAGTACTGAGCATTATATGTTTAGTGCAGTGTACTAGTATGGAACACAGTGGGAAGAGGTTAAAAAGCTATTGCTAAATCTGTGTGGCAGTTATGATCTTGTAAGCATTGTATCTCCGCATTTTTGATTGGCCCTGGTTGACTGTCCTCAAAGAATAGAATTAGAGATGTACAGACTCAAAGACCTTCTATGAGCCCATACACTACTCCTCATAAGAAAAAAGAGATGATTAAAAAAGAAGGTGCACAGAACTAAATGTTTCTGTCCCATTTTTTAGTGATCAGTTTGACCTCAGTGAGGGTCTCTTTGAAAGTTACACATAGAGTTCAGTATTAACATTTATCTATTGTATGAACAAAGATCAAAGATATACATCCTAACAATATATACCACGGCATAGAGATCAACAAGCATGGCAGCCACCCCAAAGAGTTAGTATTATATTTATATTTTTTATTGAGAATTTGAAATTTCTTACTAGCTCTTGAACTACCTGTATCTATTGCACTTTATTGACTCTTATGTGGGGCTCGCCTACTTAGCATATATCAATAGATGTAGCTCCACTGATTTCTGAAAGTTTTTCACTCCTACCATTTCCCAGCAACCAGTGCAGTTAGCTTTGGTGCCTGATATGCTGCTTAGGCTATGTACAGGCAAGGTCATGCAGGGACAGGAAAGGGGGTGTTATTGAGCTCTCCATATAGAGGTATAAAGTGTCAGCACGCAGAGTCTCTTGTCTTCTCCTGTCTGACACCTCCCACCTGACAGTAGAGTGCCTAAATGGCATTAGATGGAATGAAGCTGCAGCATGGCCATGCGTGCAACAGTCATGCTGTCACTTCCTGAAAATAAGAAAGCAGCCATATTTTTGAGTCCTGCACATCACCTTTAATGGGTATGACCATTTTTGTATATATGAATGGCGTCATCCTAAAGAAAGGTCTAATAAATAAAACACTTTCCTCCTTATAACCCACGACATTGAAAATGCAGTTTGATCTGAAGATATCATCTTATACAGAAGAAAGAGCTGAGCAGAGCGATATAGTTTTGTTAGAAATGATTCTGTATATGTTTGTATTCCTTGAGCTAAAATTCGATATGTTAATATAGGGTTTAAGAGTCCAATCATACTCAATGATTATTGTTGTGTGTACACTCATACAGGGAATGTCATCAGGATGCCCACTGGACTCCTAACGACCAAATTAATAAAGTTTAAGATCAATAAATGACAAGTTATATAGACTGTGACTGGGAAAATTGACCTTCCAGCTGTTTTTCATTAGTACCACTTCCTTTTCCAGCCTTTTATTAACCCTGTCTATACTTTTTACAAGGTATTGCTGCCATAATTTCTAAATGAGTTATGTTTTTTAATGAAATAGAGAAATGTCTAACTTTTCACTTCTGATACGTGTCATATGTTCTATTGCGAATAAAATACGGTCATATCACATTTCCAACTCATTGCATTCTTCTTTTCTATACATTATATACTGCATCCCAAATTTTTGGAATTGGGGTTCTAAAATTTACAACGAAATATCAATCTACTGATTTATAACATGCTGCCTGTTTACTATGACAAGTTCCTGTTAAAGATTTAAAGGAGTTATCCAGTTTTTATGTTGCCAAATAACAGGATGCACCAATACAACACTTCCTAATATATACAAGGTTCAGCACCATTTATCTAATTTACTTTCAGGTCATTTACCTCAGCTGTGATGTTTCATTTGCAACCCACTACCTCTCCCTGTGAGCAGTGCAGCCAGCAAACATAGCAACACAGCAGCCCATGACCACAGATGTGGGAGTGAATTATTACCTGTGATTTCATTGCAGGGGAGAGTAGAGAAGGGAGGGGTACACAGAGCAAGAGCAGGCAGATGAATCATGGGAAATGTAGTTTATCCTCAGATTCACTGCATGTATAAAAACAGTGAAACAAGCAACAGCAAGTAAAATAAAGCCAACCGAATAATTTTGGATGCTGAATAACCTTTTTTTGTTATGGTTTTTTGAGCCAAAACCAAGAATGGCTCCAAATGGAAAGGGAGATATATAGAAAGCTCTTAAATTCCTATATTTTGTTCAATCCACTCCTGACTTTGGCTCAGAAGAAAACGCTGCGTTTCTGCAATGTGGGGCTTTAGCCTTAAGGTATGTCTGCAAGTTGCAAATTTAGCTAAAACCACAGCCACACGTGATGAGACAGAATTTCCAAACCACTTGCTACTTTCCAAACCACTTTTTCTAGTACTATCACAGTGTTACCCACAAAATTCTACTGCCATAAATATGATTGTCAATAGCCATTTATTATTAATTTGGCATCACAGAGGATATAGGTGTTATAGTAGGACCTAATGGGGGTAGTAGTCCCTCTGATAGCTAAGCTATGGGAATGGTCATGGTAGCTGTAGTGGTGCTCCAGACTGTGGGGCACCTCTCATAGGACACACAGCAAGTCAATTGTCAAAAGTAAGATAGCAAAAGACACAGTCCTTTGTTAACCAAAAGTTTCTGAGGAGAACTCCCATAAAGTGCAGCAATACCTCACAGCAGTACAGTCTCATGTACAATACAGCAGGTGCATGCGAGGAGGATTCCCTGTTATCTGACTGGTAGGGGCTGATGCTGCCACACAATTTTCCTCAGATTTTGTAGTCTAGACTATTGAGGAGACACAGTCCATATTATAGCTACAGAAGAGGGATCTTCATCAGTTGGCTCCCAGCGGGTGACTAATTTGGGGTATATGTAGTTACTCACGGTTACTGGGTTGTGGTATCTGATAGCCGGACGCAGACCTAAGAGACACATGGCCAGGAAACCACGGAATACTGTACTTGAGCAGAGGCCTACTTTAGGTCCAGGAATTTAGAAAGGCTCCTTTATATCTGCTCCTTTCTGTCAGGTTCTCTCCTTTTGGAGGCAGTAGCAGTATGGCTGTTCACCCCTCTGTATGGACTGGTGAATGGTCCTAGGAGAATCTGTATCTTACATGGGCTGTGAGATTCACCATGCAGCTCCTAGGTTTGGCAGGAATAAACTGAAAATCCTGCTTGGTGTAGGACTAGCAGCAGGTGCTGTTACCTCATACACTAGCCTCTACAGAACATGGCTGACCTGAATTTCCTGCACCCTGCTAAGAGGAATACGGTCATATCACATTTCCAACTCTACAGCTTACCAGAAGCTTCTCTGTAGATGCTTATGCTGTGTATGGAGTGATTGGGATCTTACCATTACATGCACCTACATAGAGTGAACCATAGGTGTCAGCAGAATACTACATGGCAATAAACACAATGTATGCACACAGTAAATACCAGGTTCTGGGGATAATATCACTCCTTAAAGAGGACCTTTCACCATTTTTCACACAGGCAGTGTTATATACTGCCGGAAAGCTGACAGTGCGCTGAGTTCAGCACACTGTTGGCTTTCCCGATCTGTGCCCGGTGTGAAGAGCTTACGGCCCGCTACCGTAGCTCTTCTATGGTCAGAAGGGCGTTTCTGACAGTTAGCCAGAGACGTCCTTCTGCCTCGCGGCGCCAATCGCGCTGTGCTGTAGAGCGGGGAGGAACGCCTCCTCCCTCCCTGATAATGCTCGTCTATGGACAAGTACTGCGAGCAGAGGGAGGGGGCGTTCCTCCCGGCTCACACTCTACAGCGTGATAGGCGCCGCGAGGCAGAAGGACGTTTCTGGCTAACTGTCAGAAACGCCGTTCTGACCATAGAAGAGCTACGGTACCGGACCGTAAGCTCTTCACACCGGGCACAGATCGGGAAAGCCGACAGTGCGCTGAACTCAGCGCACTGTCAGCTTTCCGGCAGTATATAACACTGCATGTGCCCAAAAGTGGTGAAAGGTCCTCTTTAAGGAGAGATCACCTTCACAGGGGTATGGAGACTTACAAAAGCCTTTTTTGCTCCACTAGGGGATTATGGGAAAAAATAGTCTAGAAGGCAGCAAGCAGAGGCACTGTTTTCCTATTTACATCTTGGAAAACAGATTTGCATATTTTTCCCACATGTAATACAGATTATACAACAGCTAGTGATACCCAGTATTGGTATACTGTGAGAAGCATTATACCAAACCACAACTACTCCTATCATGGCAGGAAGGAGTGTACTGGGACACTACATTAAGACTGTAGTATTACCAGAAAAATCAGGTCCCCACTTAGTAGGCTATTTGAAAACCCCACCCATTGTATCTGTTACTTCTGCAATTTGTGAATAAATCATTGACTTATATTTTTGCTACTTAATCTAACAATTAAAATGAGAGAATTGACTTACAGATAACAAATTACTTCACATACTTGAAACTACTCTGAGTGTTAGGTCGCATGTTCAGGTTTGGTTAAGGTAGTTTATGAGGCAAAATCCAGTAGTGGATTGAAAAAAAAAAAGAGTACTGTCTGTTGTGGGTCTTTACGTTATTTTACCTAATCCTTTAACCCCTTCCCGCCGATGGCATTTTTTGATTTTCGTTTTTGACTCCCCTCCTTCTAAACCCCATAACTTTTTTATTTCTCCGCTCCCAGAGCCATATGAAGTCTTAATTTTTGCGGGACATTTTGTTCTTCATGATGCCACCATTAATTATTCTATATAATGTACTGGGAAGCAGGAAAAAAAATTCAGAATGGGGTGGATTTGAAGAAAAAATGCATTTCTGCGACTTTCTTACGGGCTTTGGTTTTACGGCGTTCACTGTGCAGCCAAAATGACATGTCCCCTATATTCTGTGTTTCGGTACGGTTCCAGGGATACCAAATTTATATGGTTTTATTTACATTTTGATCCCTAAAAAAAATTCCAAAACGGTATCATTCCGTAACTTTTTTATACATATGTGTACGGGGATGCATAGGGCGTCTTTTTTTGCGGGGCCGGGTATACTTTTTAGTTCTACCATTTTTGGGAAATGTTATTGCTTTGATCACTTTTTATTCAAATTTTTATCAGAATTAAAACAGTGAAAAAATGGCGGTTTGGCACTTTTGACTATTTTTCCTGCTACGGCGTTTACCGAACAGGAAAAATATTTTTATAGATTTGTAGAGCGGGCGATTTCGGACGCGGGGATACCTAACATGTATATGTTTCACAGTTTTTAATTACTTTTATATTTGTTCTAGGGAAAGGGGGGTGATTTGAACTTTTAATACTTTTTATATTTTTTTATATTTTTTTTACTTTTTTTTTTATTTTTTTTTTTGCATTTATTAGACCCCCTAGGGGTGTTGAACCCCAGGGGGTCTGATCACTAATGCAATGCATTACAATGCTAATGCATTGCAATGCATTGCAAAAAATCATCATCTCTTTTGCAGGCTGTATACACCAGCCTGCAAAAGAGAGAATTTGCAGATCGGCTGGGAGCCTTTAACAAGGCTCCCGGCTGTCATGGCAACAGGGGGTCGGCCCTGGAGCACGCTCCAGGAGCCGGCGATCCCTGCCAAAATGGCGGCGCCCATGCGCCGCCGGGAAAATGGCGCCTCCGGCGCCTTTGACAGCAGCGCCGGAGGGGTTAATGCCTCCGATCGGTCCGGGGACCGATCGGAGGCATTAGAGCCGGTTGTCTACTGCTTAAAGCAGTAGACACCCGGCGGCTATGACGGCCGCCCGGCTCCCGGGCGGTCGCCATAGTTACAGACCCGACACGCGCCGTACTATTACGGCGCATGTCGGGAAGGGGTTAATAGTTCAAAAGTGCATGAACATATACCCTTAACGTTTTAATATAGAAGAAACTAACAGGTGATACAATGATATAACCATATGAAAGTGGAACCATACAATAGAATCTGTGAAGGATAAGTCTTCCAAAATTAGGACCTTAAAGGGATTCTACCACTAAAACACATTTTTTTCTAGTTAACACGTCGGAATAGCCTTTAAAAAGGCTATTCGTCTCCTACCTGTGGAAGTGCTCTCCGCCGCGCCGTTCGTTCAAAATACCGGTTTGTACCGGTATGCTAATGAATTCTCTCGCAGCGATGGGGGCGTCCCCATTGCAGCTCGAAAACCGACCGCAGCGCCGCCTCTCTGGTCTTCGGTGTCCTCCCCTTGCTTCTTCAGCGTCTGTCGGACGCCTGCGCAGTACGCTCTGTTTGGCGAAGATTGCCGAACGTACTGCGCATGTGCGAAATTGCGGTCCCAGCCATAGTGCGGGCACCACAATTTCGCACATGCGTAGTACGTTCGGCAATCTTCGCCGAACAGAGCGTACTGCGCAGGCGTCCGACAGACGCTGAAGAAGCAAGGGGAGGATACAGAAGACCATAGAGGCGGCGCTGCGGTCGGTTTTCGAGCTGCAATGGGGACGCCCCCATCGCTGCTCCTGCGATGGGGACGCCCCCATCGCTGCGAGAGAACTCATTAGCATACCGGTACAAACCGGTATTTTGAACGAACGGCGCGGCGGAGATCACTTCCACAGGTAGGAGACGAATAGCCTTTTTAAAGGCTATTCCGACGTGTTAACTAGAAAAAAATGTGTTTTAGTGGTAGAATCCCTTTAATAAGATACATATCTCTCTATATTATAAAAATGAATTTCTGTCTGTCTGTCTGTCTGTTCTCTAATGCGAACCAAACGACTGCACCGATCTTCACCAAATTTGGTACAGAGATACTTCAGGTCTCCGGGAAGGTTTAAGACGAGACTCCAACTCGCTCGGACGTACCCTTGCTGAGATACAGCATTCCAAACACAATGCTCCCCCCCCCTTAGCCAATACAAACCTGCAAGTCTTTCACTCATATTCCAACTACAATACACACGGTCACTCCACATACACAACCCAACACTGATATACAAACTGAGATACACGCATCAGAGGATTAGATACACAGATCAGCACACAGTATCACACGCCAGAGGATTAGATACACGCGTCTGCACACAGTCCCACAAACCAGAGGATTAAATACGCGCTGCTGCACACAGTTCCACATGCCGAAGGATTAGATACATGCGTCTGCACAAAGTACCACACGTCAGGGGATTGGATACATGCGTCTGCACACAGTACCACATCCCAAAGGATTGGATACATGCATCTGCACACAGTTCCACACACCAGAGCATAAGATATGCACATCTGCACACAGTACCACATGCCGTAGGATTAGATACGCGCCTCTTCACACAATACCACACAGGGGAGGATTAGATATGTGTGTCTGCACACAGTACCACACTTTGGAGTATTAGATACATGCCTCTGCACACAGTACCACAAGCCAGAGAATTAGATACACGTTTCAGCACACAGTACCACACGGGAGAGGATTAGATACGTGCGTCTGCACACAGTACCACACGCCAGAGGATTAGATACACCTGTCTGCACACAGTACCACACGGGGGAGGATTAGATACACGCATCTGCACACAGTACCACATGCCAGAGGATTAGATACACGCGTCTGCACACAGTACCACATGGCGTAGGATTAGATAGGCGCGTCTGCACACAGTAATACATGCCGTAGAATTAGATATGCGCGTGTACACACAGTTCCACACACTGCAGGATTAGATACGTGCCTCTTCGCACAATACCACACAGGGGAGGATTAGATACGTGTGTCTGCACACATGACCACAAGCCATAGAATTAGACACGCGTCTAAGCACACAGTACCACACGGGGAGGATTAGATACATGTGTCTGCACACAGTACCACACTTTGGAGGATTAGACAAATGCCTCTGCACACAGTACCACAAGCCAGAGAATTAGATATGCATCTCAGCACACAGTATTATACGGGGGAGGATTAGATACGCGCGTCTGCACACAGTACCACAAGCCAGAGAATTAGGTACGCGTCTAAGCACACAGTACCACACTTTGGAGGATTAGATACATGCCTCTGCACACAGTACCACAAGCCAGAGAATTAGATACGCATCTCAGCACACAGTACCACACGCCAGAGGATTATATACGCGCGTCTGCACACAGTACCACAAGCCAGAGAATTAGGTACGCGTCTAAGCACACAGTACCACACGGAGAGGATTAGATATGCGCATCTTCACAGAATACCACACAGGGAAGGATTAGATACGTGTCTGCACACAGTACCACACTTTGGAGGATTAGATACATGCCTCTGCACACAGTACCACAAGCCAGAGAATTAGATACGCGTCTCAGCACACAGTATCACACGGGGGAAGATTAGATACGCGCGTCTGCACACAGTACCACATGCCGGGGGATTGGACACGCGCGTCTACACACAGTTCCACACAGGGGAGGATTAGATACGCGCATCTGCACACAGTTCCACACATCAGAGGATTAGATAAGCACGTCTGCACACAGTACCACATGCCATAGGATTAGATACGCGTGTCTGCTTACAGTTCCACATGCCAGACGATTAGATACGCACATCTTCACACAGTTGTACACGCCATAGGATTAGATACACGCGTCTGCATACAGTACCACATGCTGTAGGATTAGATACGCGCGTCTACACACAGTTCCACACGCCGTATGATTAGATACGCGCCTCTTCACATAATACAGTACCACACGGGGGAGGATTAGATATGCGCATCTTCACACAGTACCTCACGCCAGAGGATTAGATACACCTGTCTGCACACAGTACCACACGCCAGAGGATTAGATACGTGCGTCTGCACATAGTTCCACATGCTGTAATATTATATATCACGTCTGCACACAGTTTAAGTTACCAGAGGATTAGATACGTGCCTCTTCACACAATGCCACACGGGGGAGGATTAGATACACACATCTGCACACAGTACCACACGCCGGAGGATTAGATATGTGCATCTGCACACAGTATCACACCAACAAGGATTAGATCCTTGCGTCTAAACACAGTACTACACGGGAAAGGATTAGATACAGCTTTACTCCAGGTATCCATAACAACTGATCAAAGGTTTTTCACTGATATCCAAAAATGAGATACACATAATCACATGACGCTTATGGACATAAACACAAACAACACACAAAATACACCAGTGCAAAACTGGACAATTCTTATGGGGCCACTACACAAACATAAAATGTAATATACCCGTGCAAAGCCGGGTCCTCCCTCTAGTGTGTATATATATATATATATATATATATATATATATATAATTATATTATAAAAAATCCGTCATTGTCAAACATCAAAGTCATGCACGTAAAGTAACTTTGATCGTTATGTACTTTACCTGTAGGTAATGGCATGGTCTCAAGGAAGATTTTATTTCCTGATGGACTAAGGGTTTATCCAAATTAAGAGATGATTTTCGATAGGCTTCTTTTGCTTGGCTGACGGTAAGTGTTGACCAGGAACTTCTTTTCATATATTTTCCTTCTGGGGTCATTGAAAGACCTTCACATGCTGAACATTTCATGTCGTTGTTACTTTTAGAAGTCTTAAGGGAAAGATCTCCAAAGTGTCCCTGCAGAGATTCAGGATAACAATGAGATATATGATCTACATGATGTCTATTCATTACACTAGGGTTTCTGTAAGTGCTATCACTGTCCAAATTATCATCCGAACTCCACCACCCTGTCATCCCAGACTTATGTTTGCTGTCTGGTTTTCTTTCCTTACTTTTACTCCTTTTGCTATGCTTTGAATAATGGCCATGATGGTGGTCATCTCCACGGCTGTCTCCTTTTGTACCGTTTACGTTGCCTTTTGATGATCCTTCTAAAGAGTGTGATTTTGTGAACAGTTTCTGTACAGAGTGAACAAGGTGACGTATTCTTCCTGGGCTTTCTGTTCTCTGTTCTGTAGAGGTGGATGTCTTTTGATATTGTAAGGTGTGGAATCCATCTCGGTGCAGAGGAAGTTGTTTTTCAAATTGATCTAGTAAGTTTGCAGGAATTCTGTTAATTTTACTACTACTAGTGTGTGAGACAGCACAGTCATCACGGGTTTCGTAATGGGAACTATAGTGCATTCTTGGAAAAGTGCTACTAGACATGTGATCACTCATCATCACAGGCATCATCATGCATTCGGAATGAATGGAACTCCGTGGGGAGCAACGGTGGTGGTCCATTTGACAGCTCTCCGTAGGACTAAGTAGATACGATTGCCTAGTTTCTTGCCCATGGTGCCCATGATCATGTACATGTTCACAATCCTCAGGAGATGCTAAGCCACAAGTATGACCAGAACATAACTGTGATTGATTCCTGCTACCAGATAATCCTTTCATATTCCTAAGGGCGGGAGAATATTTTTCTTCATTGAAGTGCTGGGAAGGCGACCATGAGTATTGCTGCTGATCTGAAAAAAAAAAGCCAAAGCAATATAAGCATGGTAAAATTATTACAAAAATCATTCACTTCTTCAAAAAAAATTTTTTTTAAAATTGGAAACTTGTTTTTCTCTATGAACAATTATTTTACATAATATACTACAGTATCATTGTATGCCCATTAATGCAAAGGTTGCAGTGTTCATAAAAATGTATATAAACTTATTAACAAGTTCGAAACATTACCTAACACTTCAAATGATTCCATGAAACCCTGGTGTGTCTGTATACTTAAAGTAAATGTCAACTTATTGAGAAATTTTTACTTTTTAACACTGTCATTTTAAAGTGAAAAATGCCGACTTTCTATGCATATTATTAGATTTTTATATTGATCAGAGCTCAGTTTTTATGATACAAAACTCCAGTTCTTATACATATATACTAAGGCCGGGGCCTCACAAAGTGTAAACCACAATGTTTTATAGTCCTTACAAAGTGGACTATAATATGCGCAGTGGAAATCGTTGCAGTATCAGAAGTCGCAGCATGTCATTTGTGATGTGGGAAAAACCGTGATGCGTTGCCGCTGCTTTTTGCTTTTTTGTTGCAGCCCGCTACGTGAGGCCTTAGCCTAAAGGATACATTTTCCAGTTCATAGTGAGTAGGATTATATTTAACGCTATGTTTTCAGGTATTATGGACCTCTATGTTGTTAACTGGTGCGTTGAGGGTTGAGATTCTTTATTCATACATTAATAATATGCATTAAAAAATTACTTCAATCAGACATCAAGATTAGGGTCTTTCTTCTTTTTTATGTAGATTGTGAGCCCCACATAGAGCTCACAATGTACATTTTTTCCCTATCAGTATGTCTTTGGAATATGGGATGGAAATATACAAACTCTTTGCAGATGGTTTTTTGCCCTTGGTGGGATTTGAATACCAGGACTCCAGTGCTGCACGGCTGCAGTGCTAACCACTGAGCCACCTTGTGGCCCCTTAGGGACTTTCTTCTCCTTTATTCTGGTGTGGACCAAAATACGTGTGACTATACTCATGTACTGTATATATATATATATATATATATATATACAGTATATCACATACAGTACATATATGATCACCACAGCAATAACAACAGGACATAACTAATGAGCATGAATGAAAAATGAAAGTAAAGACATCCCTTCTAGTAATCTAGTGAACACTACAATATGTGTCCCTTGAGGTAGATTCTGTCACTCTACTATCTTATTACACATCTTGTATTGTTATTCCGGCATGTATAGTCAGAATTTTATGGGAGTGGGAGGTTCTTATTAAGTCACATCTTCCAGTTTATTAAAAAATAAAAATATAAAAAATTGTATTTAATGTTGGACACCCCCTTTAAAAAATGTCTGGCTGGCACTTTTTATTAAAAAGTCAGGGTCAGAATGGCATAAAAAACTAAAGATCTCACACCGCGCCTGTTCCATTGCTGTCGGGTCCCCGCAAGCCTGGTCCCTTTAGACACACTCGAAATGGTGCTCAGCCAATCACTGTCTTTGGCAAATAACATGCATAAAATGTCGCTTTTTTGGCACTGAATTTTCAGTGCTGAAAAAAAGCCTCCCATTGACTTCAATAGGTGCTGCTAGCTTTTTTTTTTACCAAAAAAGCTAGCAGAACCCATTGAAATCAATGGGAGGCTTTTTTTCAGCACTGAAAATTCAGCGCCAAATAAAGCGGCATTTTCCTCCGTGTGAATGGACCTTAAAGAAGATACGTCTTGTTGAATGTGTTTTCCTTATCCAACAGAGAGCAGCCCCTCCCCCTCCTCTCAATTCACACAACATATACAGGCAATCTGTTGGTAATAAGTCTCAACAAAATAAAGTTCCTTCAGTTTTCTTGAAACTGGAAAATAATTAAAAATATAACAGTCTATAGTAAGGAAAACATTATTGGCTCTATTGTGTATTTGCATCATAATGAAAATGGAGCTTTCTAATCATATTTCATATTTGAAGGAAAGCTCTGTATTTTCTCATTGGTTACTAAATGGAAGCCTAGATTGGTGTTGTGGCTTTTTAACATTCATCCTGTAACTAGTGCTATATAACCTTCAAAATAAATGTCAACATTTCTAAGTGTATCATTGTGGAATTATAGCTGAGAAGTTGTATGTTTTAACCTTTCCAATATGTTTGTCTTCTATAAACCAGTAAATGATCTATTATGTTTAAAATGATTCTTAAAGCATAGGAAAGAAAATGTGACAAGAAAATCATAGGCTTTTACTTATTAATTTTTTCAGAACTGCCAAACCCAAAGAAAATGAGCTGTAGGCAAACTGAAAGATCAAGAACGGGACTGATAGAGTAACCCTGCTAGTCTATTATCAGAGAGCTCTCCGGAAGGAGCAACTACTACTAAAATCACTGACATACCAGCACACAAGGGCATCGTGTGTATATACTTAGATAATAGGATGATTTAGTTATGGGAATGAACCAGCAGAAGCAATGAAAATGGCATTTAGTTATCATTTCAGAAGGTTATAGCATATTATCCTTTATACAGAGTCCAATACTAAATCTCCAAAGTACTAAAATGAAATACATTGGAATAAGAAATTATAGGAAACACATTGATATGCATGTAACTTTAGCCTTATTCTTACTACTATTGTATTCATATAATAGTAATGTGGACTGCATAATAGTAGCAGCAGCAGATGTCTTTCACCTTATACTCTCCCATTGAAATGAAATAACCTGTCCTGCCCGAATCCAGTAATAAATGAATACAGCAGGCACCTTTGAGGAATTGGTGAATACTGATAAATCCATAATAACTACTAATTTTCCTTTTATGGCTTTGGTAAAAAGAATCATCTTTGTCTATGGTTGACTTTTAGCATGGACTGCAGTTAACCCATTAAAGTCATAGGGTAGTTTGTATGTTAATGCTCAGTGGCTTGTTACATATTTTCTTAAGAAAAGAGAGTAAGTTTGGCTAAACAAATGTAATATCTCTCAGCTAAACACTTGTTTGACTGACAGCTAGAGGCATAACTTGAAGCCCCTAGGCCCCAATGTAAAATCTGTAATCAGGCCCATACCTGCCTTGGGCCATTTAAAATGGTGGTATATTTTATGGAGCAGAGAGATCTATGGGGCCTCAGGGTCCAGGGCCCAGTAGTGATCGCTACCTTTGCACCCTCTATCTCTACCATTGCTCTGACACACTTGTAAGCTTGGCTTAGCTGTGCATGTATATATTTGTAATAGTGAGAAGTGAGAAAGCCATTGCCACACTGTTCTGGTTCTGATGGCAGCTTACCTCCCTGACAACAACAAAAGCATCAGTCATGTTGAAAGCTAACATACCTGACACATTTTTTTCTCCATCTGCTGTCAGAAGAGAGTAAGGAGGCCCCATGCAATATTAGTCCTGCTGACATACAGTATATCAATACCTCCTAACTTTTCTGGATTCTGCATGACAGTCCCGGATTGTGGGTCGTGTCTTACAGTCCCGGTTGGCGGGAGGTATGTCCCAGATTCAACTCAAATGCGCCTGGAGGATGCAAATGAATTGACTATGTGAATTGACTGATTGCTGTGCTCCCCGTGCACTCTGGCCCTGTGTTGCTGTAGGCGCGATATGATGACGTCACTCACATCGCCCCTACAGTTCCCAGAACACTCTGGGAGAAGAGACTGCCAACAGAGCAGCAGAGGATTGAGGAGAGGTGAGTATTAGTGTTTTTTGTGTTAAACTTTGGGTGCAAACTGAGGGGGAACATGAAACTGGAGGCTGATGAATGGGCGACATGAAACTGGGGGCAGGTGAAGGGGGGCATTAAACTGGTGATAAATGGAGGCAGTAGGGACATTAACTAGGGGAAGATTAACTACCTCAAACTACCCCCACTGTTTAATGTCCCCCTCCAGCTGCCCCAGTTTAATGTCCCCACCTATTTGCCTTTGATACTTCTACCTTCTGCTCAATCGACTTGAGACTTTGGCTCAAAAACCACAGCAAAAGCCTATGCCTAAAGGAGCATAACCCAATGGGGCAGATTTAGGGTCCATTCACACAGAAGAAAATGGTGAGGAATTTGTTGTGGAATTTCAGCTCTGAATGGACCCTAAGGCTGAGTTTAGACGGGGTTTTTGGGCTGGAATTTGACATGGAATCCGTGTCAGAATCCGGCTCAAAAAAAACTCCTCACATTGAAATCAATGGGTTCCTTTTTACGCGAGTGGTTTGTTGCCGCTCCCGGAAAAAAAGAAGCAACATGCTCTTTTTTCTGGCGAATTCCGGCATCTAGAGGCTATCCGTTTTTTAGTCTGGAATCAGAGGCAGCCTCCGCGTCAAATTCTGGACCAAAAAACCCAGTCTGAACTCAGTTTTTTTGCCAAGGATTTTGGCGAGGAAAAAATCCGCTTCAGGAATTAGGAAATGTTATTTTCCTCCAGCACAGTGTATGGACCTTGGATAAACCACTAGCAGTTTTTCCACATGGTTTTTACCAATCCCACATGGATTTTCCACCTTCCATTGACTGCGTTAGTTTTTGCAGGCAGAATCTGCCTGAAGGAAGCTTTTTTTCCGCTAGCGGAAAAAAAAAGCTAGTGGAACCCATAGAACTCTATAGGGAGCCGTTTTTTTCCACGTGGATTCTGACACATATTCTGTGCCAAAATCCTTGCCAGAAAACTCCTTGTGAATGGACCCTTATTATAATGTTTTCAACCCAATCTTAGCATAACATGTGCCATCATTTGGAGGTTTAAGGCCGGGGCCCCACAGGCCTGAAACGCCGCGATTTGGCCACGGTAAAAATCATAGCATTTTACAGTACTTGCAAAGTAGATGGATTCATGTAAATCCCATGCCCACTTTGCGGAAAAAAATCGCAGCGTGCACATGCTGTGATCTCCAAAACCGTCATGGTTTTGAAAATGGCAGCATGTCAATTATATCTATGTAAACGCTGGCAGCTTTCCTATAGATATAAGTGTAACAGAAAGTCCGCAGAGGAAAACTCAGTGAACTTTCTGTTCAAAGCGCTGCAGGAAGAACCGCAATGCATTCGCGCCGTGATTGTTCCCGCAGCGCTTTAGCGCAGCGGTTCCGACCTGTGGGGCCTTAGCCTATATGTGTCAAAATGCACCAAATTGCACCTAAATTATTAAAATTCTGGCCTAAAGTAAGGCAACCATTAGGTGATATAAACGTCAACATGAAAAATGAATAAAATGAAAAATCCAGTATGAACAACTGTGAAAAATCTGGTTTATTTTCTGACCGCCTAGTCTACGTTTCCAATGTCTGACTATGCATAAATGTTGGCCAATTTTCTCCAACTGATCGGATCAAATCTCTGAAAAAGATTCAGCATGCATTTGGATAAAATTAGCATTTGGAGCTAAAGTATGTATAAAGTACAGAAAAGCTATGAAATAATGATTGTATAGCAGGCACAAGTATAGAGGCCAATAATATTACTATGTAAGGAAGTAATATTACTATATAAGGAGGCTGCAACTCGTTCTTAGCTCTGGCTGGAAGGGGTGGAATCTTCTAATGCCTTAGTGTTACAATCGGTACCTGGTATGTCTAAGGACCAGGCACCAATGTGTGTCCCCAATGAAACAATGGAGGAAAGTCGGAGCTGGTCCTATTTGGATAGGAAGTGTCCTATAGTCTCCTGCCAATGTGGGCTGTGTAGAGATCTACAGATAGAGACCTAGTCTCTTCTAACCCCTGCAGAAGTCTACAACAAATGGGACTGCAAAAGAAGACGACAATGCATTGAGAAAGTCTATTAAGTCTTATGGGCGATGCCTGTGGATTGGGACAAGGGGCACCCATTGTAGTGACCCCTTCTCTTGTTGTAGTCAGACGTCAGAGAGTCTGAGGCTGTGTGCCAGGCATGGGTTAATTTGTTCTGTTCTGTTGCAGACTATAGACTGAGAGTTGTTGTTCGCTACCCGGTAACTCATGTAAGCAACAGTGTTGTAACAAACAAACATCCCCATTCCTGAGGCTATTATTTCTGCAAAGAGAATCCATGTACATCATTGCAGAAATAAATAGCTGCTGCCCTGACATATATATTTAACGGGCGGTCAACAAGTAGTTAAATGTTGCTGACTGTAAATAGTGCACACAGGCTAAAAGGCATATGTTATGCTTTTGACGTATAGTATTAGTTTCCATGGAGATGTGTGAAACGTCAAATGCTTCTAATATGTTATCACTGTAATGCACATTTACTGCACTCTCTTAATAGAAGTGACATAATATTCTAATGCAAGACCTTTATTCTTTCATTGCACATATATAAAGAAAGGGTTCTAATTGCCCTATATCTTGTTATTGTGTGTTCCTATTTTAGAAACAGCTTGTGTTGTGTGAAAGCAGCTCGTGTTGGCACATTAATAAAATGTGGGGCCCATTGTATAAAATAACTTTCACTTTAAGTAAATTTTAAGTCTGTGAATTCCTGTGTCCTATATGAGTGAAATGATAATCTAATTCCAAATAATGTAAAAGTCAGGAAAAATCAAGAAAGATGGACTTACGTCAGGATATTATCTAATACGTATGTAGTATAAAAAGTAGCAAACTTCAACTTTGCAAATTGCACTTTAGTGCAGGTTTTACGATACCCTCACCACTTTCTGAAAACAGGGACTGGCAAGGGTGTGCTGTGAGACGGGCCATTGGTGTAAGTAATGAATTCTACATTAAGTGGAAGTCCATGGATTGGTGGGCGATTTATGAATGACTAATATAATGGTCATGGATTATAATGGTCAAGAAATAAGTATTTAAAATGGCCCCCTGACTCAGTTAGATTTATGTACTGGCAAAGGATACAGAAGAGACAGAAGTGGATATCAGAGCTGGATTTCATGCAAGGGCAACACAATTCAAAGCACAATATATATAATATATATAATATTTATTAACGTTAAAAGTTGTTTAGAAGTTTAGTTATGCTTGAAGTCATGTGTTACTTTGTGCTACCTATGACCTCTACATATTATCAAACCGCTATTAGAAGAGGGTCAGACGGAATCAGAAAGGATTTGTTTATAGCCTGAGCCAAAAATAAGCTGTAGATGCAGATTGGTAAAAAGACCATTTGCAGAGTTGCTTCACTTTTCATCTTAGATGCAGTGAAGAAAACAACTCTATATATAATGAATTGAATCATTTTCAGCTGCAAAAATCTCTATAAGAAATCTACCGCATATGACTGACCCCTTGGATACAATTCAAGGGCCCCTAAGTATGCCAGGATGCGACCACTGCCTTTGCACTATTTCAAGTTATGTCCTTGCTTACATGCCTATAGACGTGACTAGAGAGCTATTTTGAGAATGTCCTTTTGACTTTTATATGGTTGGTTTACATTGGTATACTATGTTTCATCTGTATTGAAAAGAGTAGTTAAAGACCTATTCAGTACAAATGTGTAGATAAAGTAAAAGTCTATTTTTAAATTAATTAATTCTATTTATTTTTGGAAGTCAATGATAAGTAAATCCTTTCCCTGAACAGGGACAATCTGTTTCCATGCAGAATCCATGAGCTCACCACTTCATAGTCTGACAGAGTGTTTCTGAATCACTATGCTTGTTCAGATACTAGACGAAATGTATATAAGACCGCACCAGTATATGCATAGGGTGCTCACCAATGGGAAAAGAATCTCTCCCATTCAATATAGCTCCAGAGGATTGTGCACCTGGAACTAGACAGCTGCATAGTCCGCACTATGAACAAGCATAACTCAAAAAAAACAGGCGGCACACCAAAGAGTATATGGTGAAAATAAGTGAAGGAAGTTTATTGCCTCATGCTGCGACGTTTCGGCTCAAATAGGCTATTTCAAACCAAGTCAAGGCTTGAAACAGGATCTTTAAGCCGTAACATTGCAGCATGAGGCAATAAACCACCTTCACTTTTTTCACCATATACTCTTTAGTGTGCCGCCTGTTTTTTTGAGTTGCTTCTTCATAGTACGGACTATGCAGCTGTCTAGTTCCAGCTGCGCAATCATCTATATGATCTTCCTACACTAATCTCTGTGGAAGGATGAAACAGGAAGGTGAATCATCAGTGTTACAGCCAGTACAATAGAGGCGGGAGAGAAAAGGAACCAACTGGACCTTGGGTATTTAGTTTTATCCTTCCCATGAAAATCAGGGATCTTTGCATTAGGCCTTTCACTCTCACAGGACAGCAGGTTTACAAACATTAACCCTTGAACTTTCCTAAATTACCAGAGTTCCTTACACTTTCACCCTGCTATAGACCATCTGGATTTTTTAACCCTTCCTTTGCCTTTAACCGCCATACAGAAGGTAGATCATACTCTTTACTCCCCTAGCTCTGGATACTGTAATACTACATGCCTGAGTGATATGCAGCCCTGTAAAACTTTCTGCTTTCTAACTAATTATTAGGTCACTTTAGTTTTAGAATGCGGTTTTCTACTGCCCAGATAGGGGGAGCTATGCCCATGTCACTGCCCGCTTACTTGCTACAAAGATTATGTTTCATGATGCAGCAAACATTTGTTATGCAATATGTTATATGCCAACTTAATGTTTGTAGCACCATGGTATGTAACATGATAAACCCCAAGTTAAAATAGTCGCATCTTCAGTTGGGTGTTTTTTTTTTTTCATAGACAAGAATAATGCTTACTGCCACAAGCAAGAAAAGATGCCTTTCTGCTAATTTCGTAGTGAAGTTGACTTTACGGTCAGTGACTTCCAATATGCTACATTCTGCCTCCACTCCACCAGGGGTGTAGCTATAGGAAAAGCAATGTAGGTATAGGTAGCAATCTCTACCAGGCCCTGGATACCCAGAGTGCCCAAAGGCCTTTCAATAAGGTACAAAGACACCAATATTATAGATAGCACATAGTCATTGGAGGGCCCCATTAGCGGTGTCAATTAACTACCACCACAGTGCAGACAAATAATACCAACATAGCAGCAAAGTTCCCCTTTTATCATACTGTAAATATATTTCCACATTTCAGGATTCAACAATCATACACTATTGTAGAATCCGTCATGCAGAAAAACTCTGTTTTTGAAAGAATCATTCGTCTACGGTAGTTTTATTGTTTTATAAATGGCGAGAGATTTCATTGTTATCTTCCTTACAGTAGAGAATGATTAGCTTCTCAGTGTGAAGTAATTGCTTGAGACAAGAAGGCAAGTGTTTACTGTAGATATGTGTCACAGATTTTGGGTGTTGCGAATTAAGCAATAAAAAAAAATTCATTATTATTCCAAATGTGCAGTAAATGATTCCTGCTTTGTTTTTGCTTTTATTAATTTCGTACAAATTACCAAAACTGTTATTATTTGTAATTTTATACTTCAACAAGAAACAATTGCGCTATTGAGATGTAAACTGTTGCTCAACAGGATCTCAAAGATCAAGCACTTTGCTTTAGATTATTTTAGTTTTGGCATCCCAATGGCTGAAATGAAAACGCGGAGGGTAATGTAATGGAACAGAATCTGTTTTATGTTACCTAATTCATATGTTTACAACTTAAAGGGGACTTTTTATGAAATGGCATTTAATGGAATGTATGGGATTGAATAAATATTTTTTTCTGTAACTAGCTACACCAGTAACATATTTACTTCAGATATGCTACCATAGAAGATTTCAGGGGTTCTCGCAGTGTTCTGCTGAATGAAGATATCAAAGTATCCTCTCTGAGGAACACTGATGTAAGTGTAAAAAGGTGCAGAGGATGTCTTGCTTATAAAGTGTTAAAGTGCTAAAGTGTATAGTGGTTAGACGGTATAAATTTGTGCAGGTTGACAGCCAAGGTTGCAAAATATAGAACAGGTCCTATTCCTGTCCAATTTTACGTTCCTGCTTCCACGGCTCCTAGTCATTGAATGAAAGGGGCCGCGGACGCTTGCTGGTGCACGGACGGCACACGGATGACATTCAAGGTCGTGTGCAACTGGCTTTAGACTAAGCTTTGACTTTTAACCACAGTGCCTTCCATCTACAAATGTTTGCAAGTTTTTGCATGCTTAGATGTGATCATAGACCTCAATACACCCATTAATTCAGCAATTCGGATCACAGATGCCCAGGTATATCAGGTATAGACAAACATCAGTCACCCCCTCTTATAACCACATCCAGGTATAAAGGTATACTGTGTGTCACCCACTCAGTAATGGGAAATAACCTGGAATTAATTAGTGTGTCACTTATAAAGGAAAGTACCTGTGACCCCAGAACTAAATGCAGTTAGGCCTTATTCACACATCTGCATTTTTCATATGTGTGCCATCTGCATTTGTTCATGGAGGGTATACTGTATGTATACATTCATTTCAATGTCTTTGTTCAGACAATCAAAAGCAAATCCTTTTAGCAGATGGTGATGCATCATACAAATGAAAGTCTATAGGTCTTTGAAAAAATGGAAGACATCTTCGTGTTATCCATGTTTTACATACGCAGAGATGTGCAAAGTATAGAAATTGAAAGCAAAAAATTGACTTGCTTTACACAGATGTGAAAAGTGAATCAACCCCAGACAGCACATCACCCACAAATAAGCAGGGAAGGGTACGGTCTGTGAATAGCATAGACAGACTGCAAATGTATAAATGAGGTCTTATAAAGGATCTTAGTATGTCACTATCCTAAGAGTGACAGCTATCATATTGATGAGCTTACAAATTACCAGACATTTCACAGTAGCATTGAGTGAGGGGAATGGACAACTCTCAATACAAAGGCAAGGGAAAGATTAAAAAAGAGCAGGCTTTTACAGAAATGATCTAAAATTTGTACAAAATACTGCCAGAAATTCAAAAGATGTCTGAAGGTTTAGTTACATTTTAAGTCCTTCTCACTGTAATACCGGGACTTGAAGGATGTGCCTGCTATGATTTTGCATACAATGTGAATAATTCCAGCAAAAGTCACCTAAATAACCTGAAACATTGACAACCCCATCCACTTTGCCCTGACTGTAAAACGCCACATTTATGCCAAATGGGGCCCTGGTCTATAGGATAGATCATCAATTAAAAAGTCCTGGACAACAACTTTAAGGCTAACGACCTGTGTAATGTACCTAAAGAATGTTGCTGAAAAAACACAGCAAAAACACTATGTTTTTCTCTACTTTTTTCCTTTCCCTGTTAAAGATATAGCGAAAACGGTGGCAATTCTAAAGCTAAAATGAACATTCTGCATTTACCAAACATGCATACTTAGGGTCCATTCACACGGAGTAACGTGCCGTGTGATGTGGCACGTATACGGTGTGTGAGACTTTGCACGCCGTAAAAGCTCGTATACGCTGCATTAAAAGGATCGTATACGCTGCATTATTTTGCTGCAAATTAACGGCATGTATACGATACAGGCACCCATTGAAATCAATGGGAGCTTTTACGGCGCGCAAAGTCTCACACACCGTATATGTGCCACATCACGCGGCACGTTACTCCGTGTGAATGGACCCTTAAAGAAAAAAGAAGCTTTTCCCGCAGCTTTTTTCTCTGCAATGTATGGATGAGATCAAACTAAATCTCATTCACTTTGCTGATACTGTAATACACAGAGTTGTTGTTTCCCCAGCAGCTAATAACACAGTGTTTTTGCAATATGGGGCCTTTGCCTAAAACATAATTTGTGAAGCTCTACAATGAATGGCAGCGTACTATATATGTCCATAGAATTCCTAGTATTTTGCTATTTCTAATTCACATGGGTAGCAGCCCACTTTAGCTTCATTAGCGCTGTATAAAACAGGAGAGACGTAAAACAATATGCAGGGTTACAGTAGACCATATACATGCCAAGTAAAATAACTGCCTGGCAGAAAAATCTAAAGGCTGCAGCTGAGCAGAATTATTTGCTGCAGTCCATATTAAGCTGGCATGACCCCGCTCGACACAGGCCCTGTCAGAATTCATTACATTTTACTATAGGCACACCTGATATCACAAAACGTTTGACTTGGTGTGAATTTCATACCAAGGAACATATTTAAATAAAACAAAAGTCAAGTCATGCGTTAAATAGGTCTGTAATGTGCTTCACTGGCTTAATAGCACCATATCACTCCATGTAATTCCTTCTAAAATCACCGCATTGGAACAAGAAAAATACTGGTAACCTGTTATAATCCTGTATTATATATAGCAAAAAAAAAGCCTGAGGTTAGGACCGCATTGTCTACCTTGCTGTTACACATTTGCTTTCTTATTACAATGTGTGACAGTAAAGTAGAGCTGAATTTATTTTCTGTCTCCTTTATGTATACTTTTCAGCTATAACCCATAGATAACATCTACAGACAGGCTCCACTTTGATAAGCTGCCAAATATAACTCTGCTACATCCTGCACTTAATGGAATACATAGAGGATGACAACACATTGTACAACATGGCCCAGTTACTGTAAATCATCAGACAATTAGATAGACTGTACTTTACTGGCGGCCTCTCGGATTCATTTAACCTCAGTAAACCACTATACTCTATTTGGGGCAGGCAGGGTCTGTTTTCCTATTTATTTATATAAATAAGTAATGAATCTTGAAGAATCCAAGTAGTTGTTTATGGCAGTCTGTATACTGTATACAGTAACTGATTGATTTGTTTAATGTAGATTGATATAGTAATAAAAAATAGAAATGTAACTTAAAACATAAAAAGTTTTAGGCATGTGTGGAAAATATGCTGCAACTGAAACGAGCCTTCAAAGAAAGAAGTGTGAATAAAATGTAATACCAATAAAAAGAAAAGAGAATTCAAAATTCTTCTAGGTACACTTGCACACAGTATCTGAAGGAACTCGGCAAAGAAGTTTTTTCTAAATACTAAAATTTTCTAGAAGTAGGTTTGCTCCAATCCTTCACCTCTTCTACAAAAGCAAAAGCTTCACTTTCATCCAACATCTATTATCTGGCTTATGATGATATTTTATGACCAGGAATCTCAGTCTACAGTGTTTATATGTTATTTTATCTGTAATAAGTTCCTCTACTGGCATCTGTTGGAAGAGATCATTGTAACACTGGATTCATAGTGGAGCGCCAATCTAAATCAAATATTATGACAAAGCAGTGATTCATGTGGACATTCAAGTTATTTCTCTTTACTGACACCAGGTGAGAATTTACTGGGGGCATTCGAATATCTTTAAATATTATGCTATTTATATAAAATATTATTTATAGTATATGCCATATTGTTTACATTCAGTCATTACATACAGTATTACTGTGGCTAGTGACTGGCTATTGCGGTCTCACTTTGCATATGGCAGGTCATATATTCAGCCAATTGTAGGCATAACTACCTGGAAATTAGACTTAGCAGCTGCTTTGAGGCCCCTCCACAAGGGGGCGCATTTCCTTTCAGATATAAATATGTATTTAGTAATAATAACTGATGGTAGAAGCCCCATTATTGTTTTATTATAGACCCCCATGGTTATCCTCCTGTGTGCATTGTCACTTCTCTGCAGGACCACTTTTTGAGCTCTTCCTGCATTGTGACATCATGTCGTATTTGCTTTACTATACTATACAATATTTTCATCCTATACTGTACTTTCACAGTACACGTGTGACATTTCTTGTGCACATTGTCTCTGTGTTGTATCATCACTGGATGTTTTATTCCTGTACTATGACATCACTGTGCACGTTATACAGGCACAGGCATCACTTTGTGCTATATTCATTGTGACATCACTGTGCTATAACACCACCATGTTCATTATCCCTGTAGTATGACACCACTGTTTATTATACCTGTACTAGAGCATAACATCACCATGTTTTTGTTTTTGTTTTGTCCCTGTGCACATTTTCCAGGCACTGACATCACTTTGTGCTATATTCATTGTGACATTACTGTGTGCATATCCCTTGTACTATGACACCACTATGTTTATAATCCCTGTACTGTGATATTGCTGTGTTTTTTATCCCTGTACTGCAGCATAACATCACCATATGTTTTATCCCTGCACTGGGACATCACTATGTGAATTATCTCTTTCATGTGAAATCACTTTTTTCCCTGTGCTATGATATCATGTTTAATGGTCAAGAGCTTCAGTTTGTCATCTGGGTTTGTATTACATTTCACATGTTCATTATATATGTCTAATTTCAGTACAGAGTGCATTTTTTTCTGATTTAAAATACAAAAATATTACAATGAAATGAAAACCAAAGCTATAGCTAGATTCAATACAGTAAATGCATATTGTATCTGCTATGGAATACAATTGTAAAAAGTATATATATCCACTTGATAGCATATTGACTAATACAGAACAAGTGTGCATCCAATAAAGGATTATATATCATTCCCACAGCAATATTAGCAGCCCTGGTTTTCACATAACAGTATGTTTCCAAATTACAGCGAGTTATACTATTTATATGGAGACCAAGCTACAAAGCTTAATAAATAACTTATGATAACAATGTCTGCAAAGACAATATGAGTAACACACAATACAGAATCTAGTTCCCTAGGAAACAGAAACACATTTACCTACAGAAACTTTGGTGTTTCCAGACAAGAACCTATATCCAAAGCCTATATTATCTTAGCAGTGCAGCTCTCTGCGCCCTGCGATATCTACATCTCCAAATGTATCTGCCATTTGTTTTTTAAATAAATGAATACAATGAAAGATAATTGACTTTGCTGAAGCTGATGGCTACAACCAGGGCCGCCGATAGGCCAGTACTACTGGTACTGGCGTCAGGGGCCCGGCAAAATTGAAAAATGGAGGGGGCCCAGTTTTGGCCCGCCACCATGTGCTGGCCCCCTTGCGCCCGCAGCAGTCATTCAGGGCCGGCGTCAGCGCAGGGCATAGTCGGGCAAGTGCCGGGGTCCTCAGAGCCTCTGGGGGCCCCCCGGCACTTGCCCGCCCCAGCACTTGCCGGTCCCGATTTCAGCTCATCGGCGTCCGACGTACGCCGATGATCTGAATACATAGGCGATTAAAGCAGGAGCTGTGACAGCTCAGCTCTTGCTTTAAACGCTGCTACCCGGCTTCGGTGTGTGTAGGCGCGATGACGTCATCACATCGCGCCTACGATTATGTCAGTGGAGTGAGCAGAGAGAGGAGCATTGGGGGAGCGATGGAAGAGGTAAGTGTAAGTGTTTGTTTTGTGTTTAATATTAAGATGGAACATAATGAAGGGGCCCATGAAACTGGGGGGCAAATGAAGGGGAGGGGGGGGAACGGCATGACACTGTGGAAGATGAAGGGGGGGATGGCATGACACTGGGGCAGATGAAGGGGGTGGGGAGAGAACGGCATGACACAGGGGCAGATGAAGGGGGGGAGAATGGCATGACACTGGGGCAGATGAAGGGGGGGGAGAATAGCATGACACTGGGGCAGATGAAGGGGGGGGAACGGCATGACACTGGGGCAGATGAAGGGGGGGAGAACGGCATGACACTGGGGCAGATGAAGGGGGGGAGAATGGCATGACACTGGGGCAGATGAAGGGGGGGAGAACGGCATGACACTGGGGCAGATGAAGGGGGTGGGGAGAGAACGGCATTACACTGGGGCAGATGAAGGGGGTGGGGAGAGAACGGCATGACACTGGGGCAGATGAAGGGGGTGGGGAGAGAACGGCATGACACTGGGGCAGATGAAGGGGGTGGGGAGAGAACGGCATGACACTGGGGCAGATGAAGGAGGTGGGGAGAGAACGGCATGACACTGGGGCAGATGAAGGGGGTGGGGAGAGAACGGCATGACACTGGGGCAGATGAAGGGGGTGGGGATAGAACGGCATGACACTGGGGCAGATGAAGGGGGGAACGGCATGACACTGGGGCAGATGAAGGGGGGAATGGCACGACACTGGGGCAGATGAAGGGGGGGAACGGCATGTCACTGGGGCAGATGAAGGGGGGAAATGGCATGACACTGGGGCAGAATGGTATGACACTGGGGCAGATGAGGGGGGGAACAGCATGACAATGGGGCAGAGACGGGGGACATGAAACTGTGTGCAGTTGAAAGGGGGAGAACAGCATGAAACTGAGGACAGAGATGGAGGGGGGACATGAAACTGGGGGCAGAGGAAGGGTGTATATGAAACTGGGGGAGAGATGGAGGGGGCATATAATTTACGGGTGACTGTAGGAGGATTACGCTGTGTGGGAGCACATGAAAAATGAATGAGAATGGGCGGAGTCAACATAAAAGTGGGCGGGGCTAAATGTTGTTGCGCACATTTTCTCCCTCTCTCTCCTCTTCAAAAGTTGGGAGGTAATACATAATTGGTATGTCACAAAATAAAGTAGTTTTAAAATGGCGGGGGGGGGGGGGGGGGGGGCCCAGACACTTGGGCTGTATGGGGCCCCAAAATTCCTGATGGCGGCCCTGGCTACAACCTCAACAGAAGACAGGACAATGGGGTAAGCATGTATTCACACGACCATGCCCCTTTTGACAGATGTAATGTTCGTAAAAACAGACATACATACATATCCATTTTTGATAGCTGCGCTGGCATCAGTTTTGCATCTGTTCCGTTATGTTTTTCCATTTTTGATGGCTGATGTTATAAGTGGTCCATTAAAAACCACCCCAAAAAACGGATAAATTTAATTGGTCTTTCTTTTTTTTAACCCAACCTTCTGATCCATTTTAAATGGATGTAATATGTACATGAATCTCTTATTTTAAGATAAAGCACTTTTGGAATGGAAATGTGAATACCTATTCACTTTCATTGTTTTTATGGCATGGTCAGCTTACATTTCATGTGAATGTGAAGAAAAAATAAAAAGTTATGGCTGATAAAAGACAGCAACACAAATAAAAAGAAAAACAAAAATGCGTGATCCTAAAGGTCCATCATAGTCCTAAAGGGGCTAGATAAACAAATTGATATTCAAGGGTGGACATTAAGGCTAAGAGCCCATGTTGCAGAAATGGAGAATTTATGGCAGCAGAAAAAAAACTGCATTCTACTACAACAGTAAAGTGAATGAGATCGTAGTAAAACTCATCCACACATTGTGTTTTTTTTAAATATGCAGCATGTCAATTTTAGCTGCTGAATCACTAGCATTTTCCCTATAAATTTATTAAGAAAGAAAGAAGAGAAAAATGCTTGAAGGCTAAAGTCTTACATTGCAGAAATGCAGATTCTTTTGTTGCAGATTTTGCTGCATTTTTTGAGCCAAAGCCAGGAGTAAATTGAACAGTAGACAGGAGTATAAGTACTTCCTATATATTTCCCATTCCTTTTGTAGCCATTTTTGTCTTTGTCTCAAAAAACTTCAGCAAAATCTGCAACAGATAAAGCTGCGTTTCTGCAGCGTGTGGCCTCAGCCTAAAACTCAATGAAAAGAATGAACAATGAAGCTGCAGAATAAGATGCAATGTGTTTTTGCTGCATTTTACTATGCGGGCCCATCTCAAGAATCCTATCTATACTGGTAGCTTATGCAAATTGAAGCCTTTTCCTATAAATATTGCTTTAGAAATTCTGCTTTGTTTACTTGATATGTGAATTTATTCCTCTCATTGTTTACACAGCGTTGCTATACCCACGGACCTGGGAGAGAGGACAAGTGACATCACTTACCCACTGCTCTTGCCGCTTAAGCTAATTGCACTTTCCTGATAAAGCCCAGTCTGTTCTCTCTCAATGTAATCAAACTGATAACACTGAGCCTATTCTGTACAAGTTTGTGCATATTATCTGATCTGCAGAAGTGTTGTGAGACGTTTAGCAGGAGGGAGGGGGATGGAGGAGAAATACAGGAAGTGAGAAGCAGACACTACATGCAGACTGCTGTTACACTAAGATTGGAAAACCCCTTCAGGCTAAGGCCCCATGGGACGATTCGCAGCGCTAAAGCACTGTGGGAAAAACCACAGCAAGAATGCATCGCAGTTCTTCTCGCAGCTCTTTGAACAGAAAGTTTGCAGAGTTTTCCTCCGCTGGCATTTCCGCAGATATAATTAACATGCTGCGAAAATGTTTTTGGAAATTGCAGTGTGTTTGCGCTGCAGATTTTAATGCAAAGTGGGTATGGGATTTGTATGAATCCCATCCACTTTGCTGTTATTTTTCCCGCGGCGTTTCCGGCTCGTGGGTCTCCGGCCTTAATGTCTATGACCAGGAGCTGGCTCACTAGACTAGGTGAACATCATTCTCTGGTTTTACCCTGTGGAAGAAAAAATAAACTAACAGCAACACTGAGTATATTCAATGTAAAAAGCAAAGTTTCCTGGTACAAAGGCTGTGCATGCTGAATAAATTTTACAGAAAGATATATAGATTTTGTTTGAGTTTTATAGCTTGGCAAGTATGTGTTTTAAAGGGTATGTGCACCATAAAATGTCTTCTGACATTATTAATGGTCATTAGAATCGAAGGGACTATGTCTTCAGCTTCAGTGGCCTTCATGGTACCTCTAAACCAAGCAAAAGCTATATCCTACTGATGTGCACCACTTGTTTGGCACCCAGAATATATTGACATCTTCAAGCAAAGCTGATGTGTTGTAGTTAAAATTAACAGGGCTGAAAATTCCTATCAGCTCTGAAATCTGAACAGCAGGTGATGGAAGATAAAGTGGCATGATGCTCTCTGTGTACCCCATCTGCTTCACTGTAGTAAGGATTCCAGCTCACAGACCTCCAAAGAAAACAATATATAATGTGGCTGAAGATATTTAAAGATGACCATACACTTTAAAATATATAACCACTTATGTAACATGCAGATTGTCCAACCTGAAATTTAGAAGCAATAACCGCAGCAGCTGTAGGGAACATAGAGTGGGCACATTACAAGGCTGAGCAACTGCTCGCCCTATCACCATACCATACCTCCCAACTTTTAAAAAACACAAAGAGAGACAAAATGTGGGCGGGCTGCGGAGAATTTAGCCACACCCACTACTAAATTTACCCCACCCATTCCAATCAATTTCTCAATGGGTACACCCTGCACCCCCCATAGTACACACTGCACCACACATCTCCCCACACAGTACACACTGCACCCCACAGTACACCCATGCACCCCAAATTTCACTCCCCCACAGTACAACCATGCACCCCATATCTCCTCCTCACACAGTACACTCATGCACCGCACAGCTCCCTCCCACACAGTACACATTGCACCTCATATCTCCCCCCCCCCACAGTACACCCATGCACTCCACATTACATCCCCCCCAACAGTACATCCATGTACCGATCTCTCCCCCATACACAGTCCACGCTGCATCTCACATGCTCCTCCCTCCCCAGGCAGTACCTTAGCCCACACATCTCTCCATCTCTTGACTGCACAGGACACTGACCTGCCCACCTAGTCACATGACGTGTGATGTCACACAGGTCCTTCTACAGTAGTGAACAGTGGCGTAACTAGGAATGGCGGGACCCCGTGGCGAACTTTTGACATGGGGCCCCCCCATCCCAACTGACGCCGAAGACCTCGACCGACCCCCTCCTCCGCACTCTATTATGTCCCTTACTGGCCCCTGCACACAGTATTAATCCCAATAGTGGCCCCTGCACACAGTATTAACCCCAATAGTGGCCCCTGCACACAGTATTAACCCCAATAGTGGCCCCTGCACACAGTATTAACCCCAATAGTGGCCCCTGCACACAGTATTAACCCCAATAGTGTCCCTCTGTGGACACCCATAAACAATTATTATACTCTGGGGTCTTTTCAGACCCCAGAGTATAATAATCGGAGACCCGGGGAATAAAAACATTAAAAAAAAAAAACCACTGTTGCTTCTTACCTGTTCCCCGGCTCCTGTGCTGTGCTGTCCTCCTGTGCTGACCACCGGTCGCGTCCTTCGTTAATGACGTCGGACGTCACATGACCCGGGAAGCATGCCGGGTTCATGTGACGTCAGAGACGTCAGACAACAGTAGGACAGAGGCCTGGCAGGATCGCGGAGAGGTAAGTAACAGTTTTTTATGTTTATTACCTGTCCCGATCTGCCGGTCATTATACTCGGGGGTCTGCAAAGACCCCCGAGTATAATGATAGCCCTTGTGGGGCCTGCAGTGTCACTTACCGATCCCGGCCCAGGCAGGATCGGCAAGTGAATAGGCCCGTGACACCCTATTTAAAAAAAAAACGCAGCGGTAGCCGCTGTCACCGGGCCCCCTAATGGCCCGGGCCCTGTGGCAGCTGCTACTGCTGCTACTACGGTAGTTACGCCACTGGTAGTGAAGCTTTCCCCTGATCATGACTCACTCTTATCCCAGTTATATCCTTTTATTTGTTATAAGAGCAGATGATGAATGGAGGAAGGATTGTTAATAAACAAAACACTTCAGGGGCAAAGCAGACATGCGATAACCATGCAGGACCGTGGCAAAGCAGCCTGAAATCAGGAAAGTCCTGCGAAATGCGGGATGGTTGGGAGCTATGCTATCACTTCTACAATTTTTCCCACTGTCAGTTGAACATTTTGGTGGTGGAAACAGTATACAATTTTTATATACAAATGAATTACCTCATTATTGTTTCCCTACTTGGGCTCAAAGTAGAAATGAAAAGATCATTTCTTAGCGGAAATAACCTCAGTTACGCTAATGCAGGAGTCTGTTACACATTGACACAACCAGTGGGGGAGAGATATCCATTATAACCTTTATCACAAATAATAGCCTGTTATCGGTCTTCCAGCGGCCCCTTTGCAGTATAGGTGAACCAAGCTGAATCCCTCATAGGGTTCTGTTTAGTAGTATTGAGAGTCATTGCAGTTTTAAAACAGATACTAAAATAATAAATACATATTCCTGTTACTCTGACTTTATATCACATTTGTAGAAGAACATTTGATTTGATAGCCTACCATTTAACAAAATAATAATAATAATAATAATAATAGAAAAAAATCTACTATTCTGGCATCAGAATTTTAGGAGATATGACAGTAAACCTTCTAGCCAGCTTTGTGCCATCCCTTTTACCTAACTAGTAGAGATGAGCGAGTAGTGAAATATTCGAGATTCGATATTCCTTTCGAGTAGACCTTCAATATTCGACTACTCGATCGAATATCAAATCCCATTATAGTCTATGGGAATAAAGTGCTTGTTTCAGGGAAATCAAAATTCGAAAAATGGGAGTCACCAAGTCCACGAGTTGCAGGATCAGAATGTTGAGGTGGAGAGTGCAGTAGCACTGGGAACTATCTAGGCCGGATGCGGTTTCTGTTTATTACCAGGAGAGCACAGAAGACGTGCAATTATTGACCAGAGACTGTCAAAACTAGCCTAGTACCCGAGTGCTGGACGAGTAAAAGCAAAGCCATAGAAGTCCGGGCCCACATACAGAGAATGAACCGTACAGAACAGGACACGGCGCGGGGAGAATGATAGACCTGCAGGATAGTATTTTGCCTTTGAGTAGCAATTCCCAGCATCCCTCCTGCAGAACCAGCGTTGATTGGTTGAATGCTATACAGTGTATAGCATTCGGCCAATCAACGCTGGTTCTGCAGGAGGCTCGTCTTTGACGAGGCGGAGTCTAAAATCAGACCATAATGAAGACTGCATATTTAACATTAGAGCAGTCTTCATTGTGGTCCGATCTTAGACGCAGGAGGAAAAGCAATGGAAGGATAAAATAGTTGGGGTCTTTACTTTAGGACATCTACTGTATATGGCCAATATAATTAGAGATGAGCGAGTAGTATTCGATCGAATACCTCCTCTGCATAGCTATTGGTGTACTCAGTCGAATACCACGCGGTAAACGCAGTAAAAATTCGATGCCTCTTCCACCTTCCCTGGCGCTTTTTTTACACCAATATCTATGCAGGGGAGGTATTCAATCGAATATTACTCGCTCATCTCTAAATACAATTTGTCTCCACTGTTGGCAGGTATAAGTATGTGGAAGTTACATATGGGATTAACATGATGGCCATTACCATGAGACCGTCACTATAGATTTCTACTATAGATATTGTTGCCAGTGCTACAATATCTTGAGACTATAATAAACACTGTCTAGAAAGGTATGATCAGAGCATTGAAGGATAGTGCACATACCAGAAAACATTGTGCATGTTATGGGTCTGTCTGTCTTTTTTTCCTATCTCCAACTTGGGGAGATACAACATACAGGTTAAAATTGCTTCTGATCAATAACTATACATATCTTTAGAAATATCTTATAATGTAAAAATAAAAATCCCAATAATAAAATGTACTACATCCAAATAATAGATCTGATTATCCATAAAGCTGCCAAATGTGAAAAATGTTTAGTATCTTATACAGTAGTCATAATAGTAATGAAATATGCAGTGTACATACAGTGCAATACTATAGAGATATAGGATTTAACTAAAGCAATATGTTTTATGTTTTATCATGACCAACACAATTATGAAAAATCATATCTACAATAAGAGCTAGCAATGGTATAACAGGTGATCTTAAAGTGAATCTTATTCTGTGTAACTCAAGGTATGATTCATTGGGGAAATTTATTTTATTCTCACTATGTCTTCAATGAACCGTAAATCAACATAATGGAGATAGAAAACGATACAACAGTAAAAGTATGGAGCACAGTGCAAAGGGGAAAACAAATCCTAATGTATAACATGATAACAGACTGAAATGGTCCCCTGGAAATTCACCTTGTAAAACAAGTTAAAGGTTCACTGGAATTGTATATCCCCTACTCCCCTCTCATTTATGTGTGTTAGAAGTGTAATGCTAGAATACAAGAGACATTGACTAAATTACGTTTACTGTGCCTCAAAAAGTTCCTATGTAATGAATATAGTTAAATACGTGTTCTGAACATACTCAAAAATCATCTATACTTTATTTTGGTTATGTACAGATGTAGTAAATGTACTACCCCCCAAGAGACAGTGTGTACACAGGGCTCCGCTATGTGCATGTGGATTTAAAATCTATAGTTTTAACAGAAAGCCAATTTTAATCCTAAATGTGTATCCCTACTGTTGGTGGAAGAGAACATCAAGACAACTAGGCCATGGCTCCACGTTTTGAAAGCGCAGGGTTTTACATTACATGCAAAGTGAATGGGATTCTGGCTAAACCCATCCACACATTGCAGAAATAAAACCACAGAGGAAATGCTGCAATTTAAAAATTGCAAGCGTTTTTGCAAATCGCAGAATATCTACTATACCTAAATTAATGCTGGCATTTTCCTATATAGTTAAGAAAGTTGCAGACTCTCTGTGTAAAACATTGCGGAAAAAAACATGACGCGTTTCCATACATGGTCTTTCGTGCAGCTTTTTTTGGCTGCAGCTTGCTACGTGGGGTCTTAGTCTCAAAGAGGTACTTCCATCTCAACGACTTATCCCTTATCATGTGGTTAAGTTGCAGACCAATGGCCGTTCATCCACTGCACCTCCACAAATCATGAGAAGCATCTTAACTCCAGAGATAGCTCAGCATTCTACTTCCTTTAGATAGGGGAAAAGTTGCTAAGATGGAAAAGGAATAACTTTAAATGAAATTGGAACTAGAAAAATCAAACTTTTATTTGGTTTAGCATTGTAGTTATTGGTGCAGATTTATTTAGTCTGGCATGTCATATTCCAGTCTTAATAAAGGAGCCAACAGACATAGGGCATGTATTCCATACATGTATAATTTTTGGCTACAAACAATAATCAAACTGTAATGTCCTAATTGTATGAAAACTGGTATCAGAAACTGCACATTGCATCTAAATACTGTGTTCATGTTGAGCCAAAGGACCAAAGCTGCAGCAAACGTCAACATTCAACATGCCACATGTTGTGGAAGAGCAACTTTTTTGTTGCAGATTTAGCAGCTTTTTTATCGCCAAGACCAAGAATGGCTTCAAAGGGAATGGGAAATATATAGGAAGTATTTATGTTTCTCCCTTCTGCTCAATCTACTGCTGGCTCTGGCTCAAAAAACCTCAGCAAAATTAGCAAAAAAAAAGGTGCATTTCCACAAAGTGGGGCCTCAGCCTTAAAATGTTAAATGGAATGAGCTTTTTACTGTCTTGGTTCTGTCACTGTAAGTTATATGTATCAAATGAAACCTTGCTACATCTGTATGCAATGTGTCTGTTGCACATGCAAAGTGTATACAATGACATATAGACACATTTGAAGGAATTTATATCTCATTTATGCCAGTATAGATGGGTGTTAATGATGCATCTTCAGTGTGCCACCCTTCCTTATGGCAAAGATGAGCCACAGCCTCTTAATTTCAGTGCATCATACAGTGTTGGAAATGCCAGTCTTAGTAAATTCTGTTCAGTGTGAAATGTAAAATGCATAACAGATAATGTATTATTGTGTTGTCTATGATTTATTTTCCTTAATATATATTTATTTATGGTTCAATATTTAGAATGTTTTTAATATTTTAATAAGAAAATTTCAATTCAAGTTTAGGACTGCTCTATGAGTAAGATATCAGGAATACAGAGAATGTGTCAGCCCACCATTCCTCCTGTCCCTCCTTGATGCAAGGACATGACAGCAAAGAAGGAACAACTACTTACACATTCAGAAAGACAGCTCTCAGATTTTAGTGACAGTGATTTTAGTAAAGTGAACTGATTTGTTCCAGTTTCTTGTCACATTACAGGGATCAGGCTGTCACTGAGACTCAATACAATGGAGAAGAAGCTCCTCTGCCATAACAGCCGATATATATCAACAGCGGGAGGAGCAAGGACCATTAACCGAATTTAATTCATGGCAGTGCTTTTTTGTTCTTTATTATAATATTATCACAGAATATAATGTAAAATAAACTAAAGGAAATATTAGATTTAACATTTATAACAATAGTCCAGATATATAGAAAGACATTAATGCAAGGACATAACTTGTGAAGTTGTGGATGAAATATGATAAATACCTGTTGGTAAGGATTTTTGGAAATTATTGCAATACCATTGTATTAGGATCAGTTCAATACATATTGGCATCAAATGACACAAAGTATTCAGCAGCCAAACCTAAATTCTTTCGAATGCAGATGTTTATTACTAATATTATTATTGTTAAACCATTGCCATACAGTATATCATAAGACCTTATTCACACATATGTGTGAGGTCTGTGCTTTCCATGGACAGCGATCAATGCTGCTCATGTACAGGTAGTGTGCTGTCTGTAGTTGATCCGCTTTTCACATCTGAAAAAGCAGGGGCAAGAAGAGTACAAAAAACAATAAAAGTTAAAAAGCACTAATGGATATAACAGGTTAAAATGACGTTAGTCATAAGTCAGTTTACAATCTGAAGAGTAAAGGATAGAAACACGAGGATGTACATAGTAATAACAGCTGAAAACATTCTCTACCAAACAAATTTATTAATATTTAGAATTAATGACATATTTTGTGCCAACTGCAAAATTAAACAAATGGTAAATCTTACATCTTTTGACCTATGAATGTCTAAATACTGTAGGTTTTTATTATAGCAATGACTCTCTTTTACTAACTCTTTATGAACCTAATAAACAGGGTCGAACACAAAGACTTAGCCCAATCCCAGGCATCAGTGTTAACCGCAGGTGCATGGTGCCTCCAGGAGAGCACAGTACACCATGCGGAGGACTAAGGCTGGGGCCCCATGGGCCGGAGACACCGCAATTTGGTCGCGGCGCAGTAAAAATCACAGTGTTTTACAGTACTTGCAAAACTGATGGGATTCATACGAATCTCATGCCCACTTTGCGGAAAAAAATCGCAGCGCGGACACGCTGCGATTTTCAAAACTGTTCCAGTTTCGAAAATCGCAGCATGTCAATTATATTTATGGAAACGCCGGCGGCTTTCCCATAGATATAATTGTAACAGAAAGTCTGCGGAGGAAAACTCAGTGAACTTTCTGTTGAAAGCGCTGCAGGAAGAACCGTGGGGCCTTAGTCTTAAAGAGGTAAAAGAAGGTATGTTGTTTTTTTTTATTACATATCTAGCGCCTCCACCTATTATACTCTGCGGTCTGAAGAAACCCTAAAATATAATGTAGTGCTCATTTTAGGAAACCCAAGACAAATCTGCAATAGTTTGGTTTTTGTAAAAAAACAAAACAAAAACAATTTGGCATATTTGGGAGAAACCTATCATAAATTGTAGCTTTTTAAAAAACATTTTACACATTGTCTCCTCCAAACATTCTTATAAAATCCATTGGGGACATGTCAGCTTTACATTCGTAATGCTGACATATTACTTTCAGGGGAAATAAAGCCTCTTGAGTGACCATGACCACTTACTAAACAAGCGCTCAGTGTTGGCTGTTTGTATACACACACTTCACACGTTGCGGCAGATATACTAAGAGTGGTTGCATGCCAGTTTTAATAAAGGGCTTGACAGGCAAAATGTGTGCCTGATTTAATAAGAATAATAAATGTGTTGGGTCAAACATCCCTGCCCCAGCCTACCCCACTCTCTACCTAATATTCATAGAAAGTGAAGAGTGAGTTACAGACTGGGGGATGTATTGTATCTATGATGTCAGAAAGGGCCTTGCGCCAAAGACGCACCCCATTATTACTTATTTACAGCAGAATTCTGGCGTGAATGAGATAATTCCCTCTACTGGGTGCTGTCAGCAAGAGCTTAAGGTGGATCATATAAATGTCATAGCTTCTATATGAAATCACAATGGACCTGTATTACCTACAGTTGGGCCAGGCTTCTTTGGATTGCACTGCAGACCACACTGCTCTTGCCAACCCCCTGTTTCCCTGTAAATATGTAAATCATAAAAGTGATAGGCTTATGAAAACATGAAAATCAGATAGAAAATATATATCCACAGTCCTTCTGGAGGTTGAGCAAATCCACCAATTCTTTGGCTGGAAGGTTATGGACAAAGCCAAGCCTCCATTTTTTACTATGATCCATTCTAACTAACATACCTGAGAAATGTTTGGATGATTTCCCAGAAAACCAAACTAAGAACCTCATACAAGTAATACTAGTCCTTTGTGGAAAGCATTAAATAGCCAACCTATAACTTAATACTTGTAAATGGCGAGGAGAATGACATTGTTTTTTGGATATTCTAAGTATGTCTTGTGTAGATATGATTGGATTTTATGTCTATTCATATGCCGGTAATACTGGCTTAATTACAGTATGTAAATGCAGCATCCATGGTAACGTGGTTTGTGTGGGATGAGAAATGTAACCAGCATTTACAAGCTACCTTTCTAAATTTAATCCGCACTCAAGAAGTTTTTATCCCTGTGAAAAACAAAACGTCTTCATCAACATAGAGCAAGAGATTTGTTACTCACTGACATCTTGTCATGTGTAGATAATATTAACACACAATAATCTGCTTAAGCAGGTTGAATATATGAATATGAAGGGTTACAGGTATCTCTATAGGGATCTGTGGAGTCTGATTCTTTAAAAATATGGTCATATAAGGTACCATTGGAAGCCATAGGGGCCTTTGTACAGGAATGACACATAGGCATTTCATCCACAAACAGCAAAATTGTTAGAAGTGAGGAACTTGTCATAAATCACCGTCTTCAGGATTCTCTAGAAGCTCATTCACTGCTTAGGGCTCGTTCACACCTGCGCCCTGGTCTCCGTTCTGCAGGTTTCAGTCTCCTGCACAAAACAGAGGCAGGAGACGGAAACCTGCAGAACTCTTTCTCACCCATTCATTTGAATGGGTGAGAAAGCTGTCCGGCCGTGAGCGGCGGTGAGCGCTTTATGTTCTCCGCCATGAAACCGGGTTTTTTCATCCGGACACAGAGTACAGTACAGTACAGTACAGTACTCTGCATGCAGAAGACAGAAACCACAGAACGGAGATCCGAACGCAGGTGTGAACCTAGCGTAAGCTAGTTTTTTAATGAATCGACATGTATGTGTAAAGTATGGGAACTACCAGTAAAATTGCATTATTACTACAGATGACCAGACAAACCAGATACATGTTGGCCATACCCACCAAACTGGGTGTGATTGTAATTCTCTCAAGTGTATTGATGTCTCCTGGACAGCAGATATTGGGGGAATGTACTGTCAATTGGGCAAGTTTGATCTGAACATGTCTAGCCCTCTGTTCTCATGTGATAATCTGCTGGGCCTAGCAGCAGTTACTTCCCCTTGAACATGAACGCTTAGCTGGCATGTGTATGGTGGCCTTTGGTGGAATAGCTCACAGCTATCTCAAGTATATGATAGGCTTTGTAGTAGAAAACACTATCACCATGTATTTCCCTTTTAATGTGGTGAAGCTAAGCTAAGGGCCTCACTACATGTTACACACATGGTATATACATACTACATGGTGCCCATAAAACAGATTTTGTATATAAAGTGAATATTAATAAATTTATTTGGAAAACAGTTATAAATACTTGGGATAGAAATACTAGGATTAAATGGAAGTTCATGTAAAGTTAGTGTCAATTTGGGGTATATTCATACAGCGGAAAATGAAGAGGAATTCCTCTTCATTTTCCGCTGCCAGCATTTTCGCTGCAGTCTAGCCGTGACTGGATGCCGATGCAATTAGCCCCAGATTAATTGGCCTACTCAGCAGGGAGTCTTGAGCTGCGGTTACCGCGGCTGAATCAACCATGGAAACTGTAGCAAGATAGAGCAGAACGTTTCTTTTTTCCATGTCCAGCTGCGATCTCTGTCTCCCATTGAAAACAATGGGAGGCAGATTCTGGAAGAAGTCTGCTCCGGATTCAGGGGCAAAATCTGTGGCAAATTCCTCTGTGTGAACACAGCTTTAAGGATACCATCTGAATATACGTCCCACCAGATTATATGTAAGCAAAATAGTAAATAATAAATAACATTAAATATGCTAAAATTATGTATTCAAATCCATAGGTCATTTGCTGCAAATGGATGACTATTTATGCAAATATTGTTCAACATCAGAATAGGTCCACAGATCTGAAGATGAGCCCACATATAGTACCAGGGGCATAGCTATAGAGGGTGCAGTGGTAGCAGTCACCATCAGACCCTGGACCTTGAGGAGGCCCCAAAGGTCCTTCTGCCACATAAAATATTACATTATTCTAAATTGCGCAAGGTACATGGGGGCCCCATTACAGTTTCTTCATTGGGGCACAAAAGCTTCAAGTAACACCTCTGTTTCACCACCAAATTAAAATCAAAGAGTATTACCTGGAGCTGCGGCATAAATGTTATGGCTGTAGAGGCTATAGCCTGGGGTGTTAGATCCCCTTTACAACATGAGAGAACACGAGTGGGACAGAACCATAGAGTTTAACACATTTTACAAAATATATCAGATTGCCTAATCTGGTGAACTGTGAATCCACATTGAAGAATTCATTTTGTACTGTGTGTGCTGTTAGAGATAAAGAGAAGTGAGTGACAATGTAATATAGGTTTTTATTCTGTTACCAAGGAAACACGTTTGGAAATCTAAACCTATTAACTATTAAATTGGATTTATCAACTACATAACTCTCACTTAAAAAATCTGAAACACAGTGAAGTGATAGTGATAGTAACACACTATGCATACTACAAACATGATTGCAGACGTGAGGTTGATGTCCAATGCCAATGAAGGCAATTGCTGACCAGCTTTCCAAATAGGGCTATACAAAGACATTTTATTATGTGATTCTTCCCTAGTGACAATCTAGAAACTACTGATTGATGGATCTTTGTAATGATTTTTACCCTTTACCAACATCCTCTATAATAGTACGGTGCATATCAGGACTTTATAGCTGCCGGCCTCTCAAGAGTTAAGCAGGAGCCATAACCAATAGAAGTTAAGGTTTGAGATGCCTCAGTCAATTTGTGGCCTTGGCATCTATGGAGCAGCAGTGCATATGGCAATACATACTGCAATACATTAGTATTATAATATACTGTATGTGTGATCAGAATCCCGAGGGTTCAAGCCACCTAGTGGTCTAAAAATAAGTAAAATATAAAGTTTAAAAATAAAAAAACAATCCCTAGATCAACAAATAACATAAACTTATTAGGTATTCTTGTATCTGAGAACGCCCATATCATGGAAATATAAAAATACTTTCAGCGTGAAGACAAAAAAACTGCTGTTTTTTTGATATTTTGCCATGCCACAAAGGAAATTAATAAAAAGTGAACAAAACTTCACTTTATAAATAAAAAGTACATCTTGTCCCACAATAAAGATGCCTCACTTACTGTATCGCTGTAGAATATGGCATCATATTTCAGTATTCAAAGTTTAAGATTTTAGTAAATATGTTTATACATAACAAAAAAATAAAATATATAAATATATATATAATATATATATTTTTACCACACATTGAATGCCGTAAATGCAAGACCCATAAGAAAATGGAGCAATTGCAGCTTTTTTTTTCTAATTGTACACAATTTGGATTTTTTCCAGCTTCCTTGTGCATTGTATGTAATATTAAATGGTAGCATGAAAAATAATTTGTTGCACAAAACCTTTAGCCCTTATACACTGTCTACCAATAAGTATTTGGACACCTGTGGTAGAATAGAAAAACAACATTTATTCATATTCAATAGTTGGTAGAATCTCCACGAGTGGCAATTACAGCCTCATCCCTCTGGAGTATGCGTTCTACAAGTACTTGTATGACGGCTAGTGGTATTTTATTCCATTTGGCTTGGAGAAGACAGGTAAGTTCTTTCACAGATTTTGAACGGCTGCAGTTTCGGGGGTCTGCTGACTCGGGGCACATTCTGACAATCAACGTTCACCTTCCACTTTGTAATCACATAGGCCACTGTAGATTTTGGGTCATTCAGTTCACTTGCTATGTCCCTTAAGGATCGACCATTTCTGTGGTACCCCTTTCTCCAGTCGGACAACTCTGCACTTCCTGGAATCTTGCATGCGAATAATACCAATGCTGTTTTCTACACGATATTTAATGGCGGAAGGCGTAACTAACATGAACGCAGATATCCTCATTTGCATTTGCATGGGTGTCCAAATACTTATTGGTAGACAGTGTATAATACTGTGAATGGAAAAAAATAACAATGACTTTTGGAAAGTGGGGAGTAAAAATTAAAAAATTAAAATGAAAAAATTGCAAAAATTAAAGGCAATTACTGGCCATAGGCTGCTGAGGTCAGTCCTTGACTGCAGCAGTCATGTGTATAAACGGTATATAATCATCATGGCAGCATAGAAAACAAAGACTAACAGAGAGCACAAGAGCTGCGGTGCTGGAAACGCAAAGAGTTCAATAGCTGAGTAATGGTTCATTTAATATTTTATTATATTCTCCCCTGACCTGTTTTTGCTGGTCCTATGAAACCATGGTAAGTTTTAAGGTTTTACCATAATTTATATAGGTTGTTGATATTTCCACACTCAACTTTTGAAAGTTCTATGTCATATCTTGTGGCACAACACAGTGTGGCTCAGTGATCAGTCCTGTTTCAATATATAAACACTGGAGGATGTTAAAGGGGTTGTCCCATTACAGACACTTGTCACATCGATGGGGGTCTGACTGCTGGGATCCCCAGCAATTAGGAGAATGGGGAACTGAAACCTTGCATGTTCCTTGGGAATGAAGTGTCACTACTGCTACATTCACTGTTATGGGACTTCCATCTCCAGCTGTCCCATCAGATCTTAATGTAATTGTAGTGTCTTAGATTCTGTATCTTTGGCACTGTGGCTGGTGAATAACACATCTTTAGTTTACATTAGTATGATTATGTAGAATAAGATAGAGTCTTATTTATGCCGTTCTGTTTAATGCAGAATTTCTTTTGTCTTCATCAATACTATTGACATTTTGCCCCCCAGAAATAATCTATGTTCTCCTGTCTGAGCTATGGTAAGTACTAGATATTATCTTATTTTCTGCGACCAGCTTTTCTATGACTTCAGCACAATTTGCCATTCTCTGCTTCCTCTAAAGATCTTTCCCAGGGATAACAACTAACCTTTAATCTAACACTAGACCCACTAGTTTAATGATTCAGAGCTGCTTTCATTGCAGGCCCTCTCATCTCACCTTCCCTCGGGCCTTTTAGTGATTTTTTTATTATTATTTTGCATGGAATATAAAATGTTAACTTGCCACAAACTGCTTGGATTAAGATTCTCATCATGTGCTACAAGACCAGAAATAGCAGCAACCTCTAGAGCAGCTCAATAATTATTTCCCAGCACTTTTACAAATATGTTTTCTAACATAATCCTGCATTCTTTCAAGGTCTCGAGTAATTTCATTTTATTCCTTGAAAATGTGCCAGATAAAAAAGGATATTAAATCAAGAAAACACCAATTTATTCTATATGCACTTCAGACTAGTAGTGTATTCCTTTACGTTGTCTGTATAATGACTGTAGGCGATATCTAAAACATATTCTGGATTCTTAAATAAGCGCATGGATTCTTGGTGAGCGGTCTATAATAACCTGGAAGAGAATTGTAGGGTATTATTTCTTTGCTATATACTTATTTGCTAACATGTCCTCACTCAGCCAAACCTTCATATATTTGCAGATGGGAAAGAGATCTCAGAACCCGAAATAACCCACATTCACCTTGCATTAGAGTTCAAGAGAACTCTTTTAAATTCTCACGAGATGGTATAAAGCCTGAGCTGATTTAAAAATGATGCGCTTACGAAAGGACGACACCTGTGGAGAAAGCGCCAGTTCGTTAGCCCATATGTTTTGATTTTGTAATAAAATCGCTCAATTTTGGTCACAGGTAGAATCTGTTTTAAGGCAATTGGGAAAAGTTGACTTCACACTCTCACCGACATCAGTATTGCTATGGTTGCCTGAGGGTTCATGGTTGCCTAACAAACACAACCTACCTATATTATTTGCTGCGAAGCTACAAATCCCATTACATTGGCTTGATAAAGATCCACCATCCATAATATCAGAATGGCTAAACAAAGTAGATGAAGTGGCTAGACTCCAGGAACTTTATAGCTGGGAACTAAGAAAGCACCAGACATTTGTTGACTTATGGAAACCTTGGTTTAATTACAGGAGACAGAGCAAACCATAGGTTGCATTGTTGTGCTAACTTATCATAGATTTAGAATCAGACCTTGTCTTTCCAGTATTTCAATGACTCAGTAACCTTCGACCAACCGAGTTTTTACCCTCATTCCTCCCTTATTCCATCCCTCCCCCCATTTCAATTCATCCTATCCCATGCTTCCCCTGTTACTGATATGTTTATGTTACTAATATTTTTACCTTCTGTTAATCAATATCAGAATCCTTATGTTTACTTCTATGCCATTTTTTGCCAAACTGTATTTTCTATTTCATGTTTGTACTGTTTTGTATGCCTTTACTCTTCAATAAATAGAAAATTTGAAAGAAAGAAAGAATTATGTCAATGATAATAATAATTCTGCCCAACATATATTCATGATATTACTGTAACTATTGGCATAACAATCATACGCATATTTCCTTCCTTCAGTTCTCAGTAAACCTTTTTAATGTATGGCATTTATGGCTGCCTAGCAGATGATCTTTAGGCCTTTATGACCTCTCTTTTCACATGTCACTTTAGGGTTACAGCTTGCCTAGATTTCACTGAAGAGTTTCAGGAAAGTTAACGTGTATTAGGGTGCCTTCACACAGCATAGCGCGCCGCTCCTTTAGACATGTATACACATTTCAAAACAGAGCCCATTGATTTCAATGGGTGCCGATATACGCACGCTACCCAAGGAAATCAATAGCTAAAAAAGCCTCAGATTGATTTCCTTGAGCAGCGCTCGTATATCAGCACCCATTGAAATTAATGGGCTCTGTTTTGAAGCGCCGCACTCGGACACGTATATACGTGTCTAAAGGAGCGGCGCGCTACGTCATGTCAAGGCACCCTTAGACAGGAAACAACAATTAGGGGCTATAGTCTATATAGATTATAGTCTCTCACTCTGCCAAGCTAGTATCCCTACGCTGTGCTGAAGAGATCCAACAGATCGAAACAGCGCTGTCCACAGCTGGGAATCTGTTCCTTTTGGAATAGAAATACTAGTTTGGTTAAACCTCGCATCATAGCATTACGACTTATTGAAAAAGTTGTGCATGATGTTTAAGGGGGTTGCCCCTAGAGGGCAGCAAACAGAGACACTGTTTTCCTATTTACATCTTTGAAAACAGATGTATATATTTTTCACAGGAAACAACATGATATTAGTGTATGGTATTTGGATGATCCCAATATTTGCATTGTATTTGAACGGGGCCAGGAAAGTAACTGTGATCGACAGTGGTTCAGAGGTACTGTACAAATAATATACTTAAAGACAATATGCAGTCAACAAAGGACCTACTTTTTTAAATTCAATTATATTTTTAGAGAATATTTGGTGAGGTTTTTAAAACTGTTCCAAGTTATTCTCTATATTATATATGCTACCATGTATCTGTAACTAAAACACCTATTCCACCGATCTCAAAAGGTGATTTCACAGCTTATCTACTCCCTTCTGTGCACAATGACCTCTGCAGAGGTTACAGAGCATGCCTATAAAACTCTCACATACAAGTCAATTGTGTCTGCTCCAGACTATTGTGTCTTTGGCCCATGCTCAAAGTCTATGAGTCTATGAGACCACTGCTCTATTCAGATGGAGATATAGGGGACCCCCATTCTTATGATTAGTTGGGGTCCCAGCAGTCGAACCAGCGAGAAACTTATCACCTGTCCAGTGGAATGAGTGATAAATTGTCAACTTGGTGCAGCCCCTTTAAATATTAGCTATCACAGTCCGTGCTGAGAACAATATCTAGGTAATGTCAACACAATGGGCCGGGCAGTTAAGTAATTATGGATCATATTTTTATACTAAGGATGCCAAAGATGTCCTATGATATAATGAAAACTCAATAAAATGGAAAAGAATTCAGGCGGACTACAAAAGGAGCCTACAGTCCCTGACAAAAGTTATGTCGCTTCTCCATGTTGTGGAATAAAAAGCTTATAACCTGACTTTAAATTCATCCATTGGTTTTAGAAATGACTCATATGAAAGCTGAAACCCTCCCAAATGTTTTTTTTTTTTTGTTAAGAAAATAAATTGGCTTCAATGGCGAAATATTGATCATTTAATGAACACAGAAAGGTCAGATTTTGGCAAGACAAAAGTTTTGTCGCCAGCCACCTCTGCAGTGAATCTGGTCTTCAGCCTCTTGATAATCAAGGCTTTGGTCGCAGGGTTGATTTCACAGGCATTTCATGGGCATGTTCACAGTGGTGAAGTTGCAGTTCAATGAAGTTTTGGGGTGCTGTAGTTCTTCTTATACACCCCCACTAATTCACCGATCAATTAGTGAGCACTGGGGAGGCTGTACACTAGGATTGGGGGCATCATATGACAAGGCGACAAAACTTTTGTCTTGCCAAAATCTGACCTTTCTGTGTTCATTAAATGATCAATATTTCACCATTGAAGCCAATTTATTTTCTTAATAAAAAAACACATTTGGGAGGGTTTCAGCTTTCATATGAGTCATTTCTTAAACCAATAAATGAATTTAAAGTCAGGTTATAAGCTTTTGATTCAACAACATGGAGAAGCGACAGAACTTTTGTCAGGGACTGTATAGAATTTGTTTATATGTGCAGTAATAATTCTGTTCCTCACACATGGATGAGATATGTAAGGGAGGTTCATTAAGTTCTCTCTTTCACTCTATTGACTTCTGTAAATAGCTAAAAGATGTATCATTGACAATGCATTAAGTCTGTGCCAGCAAAAGGCAAGCAGTCTAGCCTCAAATTGTCATCTGAAATTTGTTGGAAAATTGACATCCTGTGGTTGGGTAATGTGAATGAAATGCATTTGAGATTTTCAAACCACTACATGTGGTTATAAAGTACATTGCTTGCTCTGGTAAACAGCAGCATTTTGTTGGTCGCTTAGTTACATAGGTTATTATCTGAATATGTCACCTTTTTGCCATATTATACTGTAGTGCAGAAAAGTAGCATATTTTGTGGTATACAAAGTGAAAATAAGCGGAGGATTGCTCATAGTTTACTACTGCCTAAACAAGAAGTAACCTGACTTCCAGTCACTCCATTTATGTGCTCATGTATATATGCCAAGCTGTATTAAAGCTACAATCTGTTGCCTACCCAGGCTGCTGAGCTCCAAGCTTTGTATGGTGTTTTGTGCAGTCATGCATTTCTAGTTGGAGTTGCTCTGCATGCAATAACCATGAACTCCTTATCAGGTCATATGTAAGCATATAAACATATTTCATCTGTCATGTTGATTCTTCTATTTGCTGTACAGAATATAAATGGATCTATATATGAGAATATATGTGCCAATATTTTATCTGCATACACTAGCGAATCCTTCTCCAATGTATAACATACTGAATGTATAAATGACTCTGGAAAGCATGAGGGTTATACGGACCACTTTAAAGGGAGGCCATTATTTTAGTGAGCATTGTATAATTTCCCTTGAGGTGGAGCTGTATGGGAATTGAACTTGTAGATGGGTCAATGACTTATTGTGATTGTCTTATTGTTGTGGGAAAAGGGATTATTATATTGAATAAACAATTTCACTGCATTCTGACTTTTTTTTTTTTTTTTGAGTGTATTATAAGTGTTGCATGTAAAAGTCCATGCAAAAATGCATCTATGGAACCTTATTATGATACTCATGCTACTCAAAAAATATATGCAGTTCACAAACTATATTTGTTTGAATTGGAATATTTAAGGACTTGTTAAAGGTGTTATTGAATACTAAATATCAGATCAGAGTAGATTCTCAATATCTTAACTGATTAGCTGACTGAAGGCTACATCCCATTCAATTCTTAGGCAGGATTCACACTACTGTTGGATTCCATTATGAAGGAGTCTGTTTAAAAGAAAAAAAAAAAAACGGACACCTATCATAACGGACATTAACTGACACTAAGGGCTCGTTCACATCTGCGCCCAGGATCTCCGTTATGCAGGTTTCTGTTTCCTGCCCGAAACTGGGCAGGAAACGGAAACCTGTAGGCATTTTTCAAACCCATTCATTTGAATGGGTTTGCAAAGTGTCCAGCCGTGAGTGCCTGTGAGTGTTTTGTGCTCTCCATGGCGAAACAGTTTTTTTTAACCAGACACAAAGTTGGACATGTAGGACTTTGTGTCCGGTTAAAAAAAAACCTGCTTCGCCGTGGAGAGCACAAAACGCTTACCGGCGCTCACGACCAGACACGGTCTGTCAGGTTTCCATCTTCTGTCTGCAGAAGACGGAAACCTGAGAACAGAGACCGAGGCACAGGTGTGAACCCAGCGTAACTGATGTTAATGTGTCCGTTTTTTTAACTGATCCATATATTGGATCAGTTAAAAAGATGGACACATTAGTATCAGGGCTCGTTCACATCTGCGCCCGGTCTCCGTTCTGCAGGTTTCCTTTCCTGCACAAAACAGGGGCAGGACACGGAAACCTGCAGGACTCTTTCATACCCATTCATTTGAATGGGTTTGAAAGATGTCCAGCCATGAGCGGCGGTGAGCGTTTTATGCTCTCCGCCGCGAAACCGTTTTTTTAAATTGGACACAGAGTCGGACATGCAGTACTCTGTGTCCAATTTTAATAAAACGGTTTTGCGGCGGAGAGCATAAAACGCTCACCGCCGCTCACTGCCAGACCCGGTCTGACAGCTTCTTCTGCATGCAGAAGACGGAAAGCTGAGAACGGCGATTGAACGCTAGTGTGAACCTAGCGTCAGCATCAGTTAATGTCCGTTTTTTTATACTGTCCGTTTTTTTTTGTTTTGTTTTTGATGTTTCTGCTTTGTGAGCATGCGCAGAAAATAAACGGACACAAAATAACAGACAATAACTGATGACTAGCAGTTACTGTCCGTTATATGTCAGTTGCCCATAGACCTCAATGTTAAAAAAAATAAAAATAATGGACACTTTCTGTCCGTTTTTTCAAATGAATAGAAAAGTCCTGCATGTAAGATTTTTTTGTCCGCTTGAAAAAACGGACATGGTTGTAAACAGACACTAAAGGACACAAACGGACACTAAAGGACACAAGATAAAATCCCATTGAAATGAATGGAAATTGCAAACGGACCAGCTAGTGTCCGTTGCTAAAATCTTGTACGGACAATAGCCATGTTCACTGCTGAGCGGACACCAACGGTAGTGTGAACACCCATTTATTCTATTGTGAAACACCTACATACATTGGGCCACATAACTAACACTAGAGCTTTCCAATTCTCAATAGAAAAGCAAGAAAATATATTGTAGGGCTATTCGATCAGAAGATATTGTGATAGTAAATATTATTGGCCAGACATTACATTTTGCCCAGTAAAAGACAATTGTATGAAGTGAAAGATGGTTTAAGTGTTTTGGAAAAATAACACTTTCAAGAGATTTACCCTAGAAGTACAGCTTGAAAGGGCCTTGTCCATTGCCATTTATCATGTCTATCTGAAAGCAGTTTGCTTTGACATTTCATGCATCCAATACTTGGCAATTCATCTGACCTGCAGTATCAGAAAAGATTGTTGTATTGCAGCTTTTGAAATCATATACTGTATGTCAGTCCCTCCAGCATCTGCACTTCTTATTTATCAAGTATAGAATATTACACAACAAACAGCAAAAACAGCACAGAATGTCAAAGTCACTCTACTCAATTCAATAGTCTATCCTATTCTATTACAGGTCAACAATCTCTTTACTGAGGGTAGGATCCTCTTGTTACTTAATGTAGATATGAAATGTTTATTTTATCATTTAATGTCGCTTTTTGTCTACCCTCTGGATTCTCTTTAAAGAAACATTCCAGGATATTTTTTTGTGTTTTCTGTATGAAAATGAGAATGTGTGTACTGTAATATTATTGAATAACTTACTATTAGCTTTCTTGTCAAATTATATTAGAGCACTGTCTGCTCCTGTATGACCAGGAGGTCACACTCACATTGCAAAGTCTATTAGAGCCCCAGTCTGACTCCCACAGGTCTGCATTGTGAAACTGAACTCCTGATCATATACAGTTAGGGCCAGAAATATTTGGACAGTGACACAATTTTCGCGAGTTGGGCTCTGCATGCCACCACATTGGTTTTGAAATGAAACCTCTACAACAGAATTCAAGTGCAGATTGTAACGTTTAATTTGAAGGGTTGAACAAAAATATCTGATAGAAAATGTAGGAATTGTACACATTTCTTTACAAACACTCCACATTTTAGGAGCTCAAAAGTAATTGGACAAATTAACATAACCCAAACAAAATATTTTTATTTTCAATATTTTGTTGCGAATCCTTTGAAGGCAATCACTGCCTTAAGTCTGGAACCCATGGACATCACCAAACGCTGGGTTTCCTCCTTCTTAATGCTTTGCCAGGCCTTTACAGCCGCAGCCTTCAGGTCTTGCTTGTTTGTGGGTCTTTCCGCCTTAAATCTGGATTTGAGCAAGTGAAATGCATGCTCAATTGGGTTAAGATCTGGTGATTGACTTGGCCATTGCAGAATGTTCCACTTTTTTGCACTCATGAACTACTGGGTAGCTTTGGCTGTATGCTTGGGGTCATTGTCCATCTGTACTATGAAGCGCCGTCCGATCAACTTGGCAGCATTTGGCTGAATCTGGGCTGAAAGTATATCCCGGTACACTTCAAAATTCATCCGGCTACTCTTGTCTGCTGTTATGTCATCAATAAACACAAGTGACCCAGTGCCATTGAAAGCCATGCATGCCCATGCTATCACGTTGCCTCTACCATGTTTTACAGAGGATGTGGTGTGCTTTGGATCATGTGCCGTTCCCTTTCTTCTCCAAACTTTTTTCTTCCCATCATTCTGGTACAGGTTGATCTTTGTCTCATCTGTCCATAAAATACTTTTCCAGAACTGAGCTGGCTTCTTGAGGTGTTTTTCAGCAAATTTAACTCTGGCCTGTCTATTTTTGGAATTGATGAATGGTTTGCATCTAGATGTGAACCCTTTGTATTTACTTTCATGGAGTCTTCTCTTTACTGTTGACTTAGAGACAGATACACCTACTTCACTGACAGTGTTCTGGACTTCAGTTGATGTTGTGAACGGGTTCTTCTTGACCAAAGAAAGTATGCGGCGATCATCCACCATTGTTGTCATCCGTGGACGCCCAGGCCTTTTTGAGTTCCCAAGCTCACCAGTCAATTCCTTTTTTCTTAGAATGTACCTGACTGTTGATTTTGCTACTCCAAGCATGTCTGCTATCTCTCTGATGGATTTTTTCTTTTTTTTCAGCCTCAAGATGTTCTGCTTCACCTCAATTGAGAGTTCCTTTGACCGCATGTTGTCTGGTCACAGCAACAGCTTCCAAATGCAAAACCACACACCTGGAATCAACTCCAGACCTTTTAACTACTTCATTGATTACAGGTTTACGAGGGAGACGCCTTCAGAGTTAATTGCAGCCCTTAGAGTCCATTGTCCAATTACTTTTGGTCCCTTGAAAAAGAGGAGGCTATGCATTACAGACCTATGATTCCTAAACCCTTTCTCCGATTTGGATGTGGAAACTCTCATATTGCAGCTGGGAGTGTGCACTTTCAGCCCATATTATATATATAATTGTATTTCTGAACATGTTTTAGTAAGCAGCTAAAATAACAAAACTTGTGTCACTGTCCAAATATTTCTGGCCCTAACTGTAGAAAGTTCTCAGTCATAATTTAGGTTGCCATAAAAGATGTGATCAGCTGACACTTCCTTTTTTGACTTATCACCAATCTGTGTGCCGGAATAATGGTTCTTGCGTTTGTCCAGTAATTGAGTCATGTGAGAAGAAAAAGGCCTTAAGGCTTCTCCAGTTTTATGTCAAGGGTATTTAGCAAGTATAATGATCTTTAGTATGATATTGTTTTTAACTGATAAACTATGGTAACTGGTACAACGCACCAATGCTGTGGACTTTATTGTTATATATTGTACTCAGGCTTGAACTGGCCCACCTATGAGCAGGTGAATCCCCTGGACCTCAGTTCACCTTGGCTTGGTACAGTGCACTCTCTATGCATCACACAGATACTCATCATACATCATTTCAACCAGGCTATGTACCTGTCTAATATACTGTACAGATTACTTTAAAAATTATCCAGTTTATTTTCATATACTGTAGACACATTGGGTGGTTGAGATGACACCTAGGTACAGAGTCAGGTTAACCAGCATCCTTCCTCGTTGGGCCCCAATCACACTGCAGGGGCCCCAGTAACCATCTTGCTGCCATCTGAGATCTTGTGCTCTGTGGGTACATGTCCATGGCTCACAGAGCAAAAGGAGTCCTAGCTTAAATTTTCCCTGACAGAATATCATCAGCAGACCAGTGTTCTGGGAACCCAGCCTTATAACTTGAGACATAACAAAGATTTGCATACAAATCTATTTCTATCTGAATCTGTTGGACCTTTTGTCTGAATGATGGTTGCTAGCCACGTCTTTCTACTGAACTTATGTCTGTTTGCAATAATTCTTGTGAATTTCCTTTATTCTGAAGTTGCTGCATTAAAATATCATGAGCTACTAGAATAACATTGCTCTGAATTGTATGTAACATATCTTACATAACAGCGTGTTTAATCACCCTAGATACAAGGTCACAATCCACAAACAGCCAAATGCAAAATCTGACAATTTCTACTTGATTTCCCTTTAACTAAATTGTTCCTTTTTGCATAAGCCACTAAATTTAATATGAGTCAAAGTGGTGCTGAGGGAAGTAACTGGGATCAGGCCCAATTTATTCTCAGATAAGGCTCGGACTGTTCTGCATTTTGAAAGCATTTGCTTGGAGGGTTCTGCTTCGTTACACACACATTTCTCTTAGTTTTCTGCTTTCCGTTGCTGGTTTGATGTATGTCAGCTTGAACTACTACTCATATAAACCATTTGCTTCATGTTAAGATTGACCTTCTTCTCTGCTTGTCTATATTTTGTCTTCACTCCATTTGTTCCTTGCTGCATAGGTGACAGAATTATGTATAGCAATATAACCTTGGATTACAGCAATCTGCATTTCAATGCTTTCGGTCAAAAGAAAAAAAAATAGAATGCATTACATGATCCTACATGAAAATCTATCTACATATAAATCTAGGGAATGGACCTTATCCCTAAAGTGCAATATATATATATATATATATATATATATATATATATATATATATATATATATATATTTATCAATGCAAACAAAAGTCTCTCCATTATTGTTTGGCTGTATTTGAGATGCATTACTACTGGCCAATTGATCTATTATGCATTTATTTTAATCCAATAGACTGGTAAGTCCCTATTCACATTTCTATTTGGAGCCTTGGTCAGAGGATTCTGTCATTTTTGACAGGAACAATAATACAATAAGCAGAGCTATTCTTCCTGTCAAAATGATGTACAATACAGCAGAACCAGATGGACCCCATTAGAATTAATTGGGGTTCATTTGTTTCATTTTTCTGCTCCCCTGACAGAAAACCTTAAAAATTGTTGGAAATATGAATAGTCCCTAATTTATATATTTTCACACTAAACCAGAACTGCCTGATGGTTAGAAATGTTACAAAAATGAAATGAGGAAGACTGTCCATATCTAACGTAATAGTGATTATAATACTGTAATCTTATTCCTGTTCTAGATTATCTGCCATTGGATTACTCATCTTGGACCCTTTATAGGTCATCCAAGAATTGGCATCTATCTCAGGGGTCGTTGTGCAATAATGTAAGACTAACAACCCCTGCAGCTAGTGGTAAATGTATGCGTCCAGGAGTGGGAACCATGTGACAACACCCTTAGGGTGGTGACATATTATGCATCTGGATGCAGCTATAACTGGTACTTTCACTTTAATGTAAAGATGTGTTCACATGTTGTGTTTTTGCACAAAAACACCCTGAAATTTTTGGGGTTCGTCACTCAATATCTATTTTTATACTGTGGAGTCTCTTCAGAGCCCAGAGTATATTAAGCAGAAGGTCAGGAGAGGTGATCAAACATAAATATCCAGCGCAACTCCCTATTCTCTTCATGACGCTGATATAACCCCTGAGGCCACATCAGCGGTCTCTGATGTCAGGTGGAATCCCCAAAGAGAGCAGGCAGTCGATCTGGCGCACAGGAGAGGTGAGTAACACTGAAGAGAATCCAGAATATAACAATAGCAGTTACGTTTCAGCCGTGAATGGTCTGAACAAAACTTCTGTGCAAGTTAAAGTGCTGCCCAATCAGGGACTTGGGCTGCTCTGCCAAAGAAATATGCCTTGTGTCAGGGGCTGCCAACTCCTTATCTATCTTATATTTTGTTGGTGGTAATAAGTGATGGCATTAGTTTTATCTATACAAGGTGTATGTCCCATAGCAACACGCAGTGCTAAGTTGTAGCTAATGTTATCACCTCTTACTTCAGTAAATGTGGCTGTTTACGTGAAAAGGGCCCAGATCGTCGATACTAATTATAGAGAAAATAGTCCAAAACATATTTGGGTAAAAAAAATCACAATTTTGTTTTATGCAAAAATTTTATTTAAAAATATGTCAATTGTGCTTTCAATAAAAAATTTTTTGCTGTTTCGGACAATGTTACACCATAACCGTTACAATGATACCAAGAACTCCATATCGACAATGTGGGCCCTTTTCACATAAACAGCCACAAATTGTAACATATTAGGAACTGATGTATGTCTGTGAACTTGAAACTGATCTCATCTTTCATCTACAACCTCTAAACTCCCCTGGAGAAGGTTGATGGACATATGGTCTTTTTTTACTTTTAACTATATTGACTATACGTATTAACTATAAGACACAGTCCTACAGCACAGGCAGCAGTAGATATTTTATGTATTCCCCAGCATCAGACATCACAATAAGATCATTCACATTTTCAACACTCTGTTACCAAGGGCTATGAAATGAGCCCATTATTTCACAGCTCACACTGTACTGAAATGCAAGGAAATAATAAGAAACTAACATATCTTCACATATTAAATATAGCTAGAGAGAGTTGTACCAAGATGTTGATAGATGTCCATCAGGCTATAACTGCTAGAAATGTGAATAACACAACACCAGCTACTGAAACTCTGAGCATGGCCCATGTTATCCCTATGCACTGCTACACATACAAGGGTCTCAGAAGGTAGCATCTGGTGATTTGTTATAGAGAGGGTCTACACTGATGAGAATTTATGGACAAATGTAATATTCTTTCTTTAACAAACCCTGCAGGGCCACTATGCTACTACAAGAGTAGGTATAAGGCACAAATTCTCTATAGTCACAAGACAGTCTGAAATGTACCATTGGTATGTATTAGTATTTGCTTTTACTATTGTTAGATCAGAATAACACTCATTTTCATTATGTACATATTAGTAGATTCACATCTACATTGGAGTCTCAGGCTGGGTTCACACCAGGGTTGGCTCTCCATATTGAGATTCTGTTCCCCTCTCCCCTTAAAAAATGTGGAGAGAAAAGCGCTGCAAGCAGTGTTTTTCTTTACTCATTTTTTGTCATTTTTGGCCAGAAACCAATTAGGTTTCCGTTCAGGGGGTTTGCTTGGGGAAACCCGAATGAAGATGTGAACCTAGCCTCTGCAGATTCTACTGAAAATTCTTCCTAAAATTGTCAGAGAGAAAAGTGGACTCCATTATAGTCCATGGAGTCTACGGGTGTCTGTGGGTCACCACTTTTTAAGTGGATAGACTCTTTGTCTTTCAGGTCCCCATGCAAACATGAATGCAATTGTGAACCTAGCATAAGTAGTACTTATTATTGACAAAGATGCTGCATCCTTGGTGCAACCTTACATGCAATGTATAATCAATATATTGCACAGACTGATAATTTTTTTAAAATTTTTTATATTTCTTCTCAAACAGCATTCAAGTTCATCTTTAGCTTCATTATACATTGTATGGTACCCTGATACTAATCACTGTGAAATGTACAATACACTCTGATCATAATAATGAGAAAATTCTGGGAAGCAGACTGAACGCTCAGGTGTATGATGAGAAAAGACCATGACTAATGAAACTCATCATCTATGGGAATGTCCAAGAAGTAAGATGGCTTTCATATGATAGCTTGAATAAACTGTGGGTACATTCCAAAAACACTTGAACAATCCGGCCTATACAATCTGATTTATACTCAACAGAACATTTTAAAGTATTTTCTTGCCACAGTTCCACACAGTAATATTCTTATAAAAGTACTACAGAATTCTTCTTTTCTAGTTTGACTTTAAATCATTTCTTGCCCACATACTGCATGAAAATAAGTATTTAACACAGACGTTAACATTTTACATTTTGTACAATTTTCTTCAGTTGATCCTGAAGGTCCAACAGCTGTTAACGTTGAAGGAAACTTTAGTGTGGTTGGCCAGACATTTCTTATGCAACTACTGTGAATGTATTGCACAACGCCCAATGAAATGGTTATTACTAGAGATAAGACACATGTTCGATCGGATATCAGGCTGTTCGATGTGTTTGATTCGAATCGAACATCACGTGGCAAACTCCAAGAAAATTCGATTCCCCTCCCACCTTCCCTGGCACTTTTTTTGCACCAATAACAGCGCAGGGGAGGTGGGACAGGAACTACGACACCGGAGGCATCGAAAAAAATCGGAAAAAGTCATTGGCTGCCTAAATCAGGTGACCTCCATTTTAGACGAATAGTGGATTTCAAATCCGGGTCATATGAGAATGTGAACTTTGTGACTAAGAGACAGGGATAGCTGTACAGGCAGGGATAGCTAGGGATAACCTTTATTTAGGTAGGAATGTTATTAAAAATAACTTTTTGGGGCTCTATCGGGTGTGTAATTGTGATTTTTGTGACATAAACTTTTTCCCGTAGGAATGCATTGGACAGCGCTGATTGGCCAGAGTACGGAATTCGACCAATCAGCGCTGGCTCTGCTGGAGGAGGCGGAGTCTAAGATTGCTCCACACCAGTCTCCATTCAGGTCCGACCTTAGACTCCGCCTCCTCCGGCAGAGCCAGCGCTGATTGGCCAAAGGCTGGCCAATGCATTCCTATGGGTATGCAGAGACTTAGGAGTGCTGAGCCAGTTCTGCTCAACTACACCGTGTGCCGGTCAGCCCATCTGATATAGCAGAGCCGAGTGTGCACACTCGGCTCTGCTACATCAGATGTAGCAGAGCCGAGGGTGCACTAGAACCCTTATGCACACTCGGCTCTGCTACATCTGATGGGCTGACCGGCACACGGTGTAGTTGAGCAGAACTGGCTCAACACTGCTAAGTCTCTGCATTCCCATAGGAATGCATTGGCCAGCGCTGATTGGCCAGAGTACGGAATTCGACCAATCAACGCTGACTCTGCTGGAGGAGGCGGAGTCTAAGATCGCTCCACACCAGTCTCCATTCAGGTCCGACCTTAGACTCCGCCTCCTCTGGCAGAGCCAGCGCTGATTGGCCGAAGGCTGGCCAATGCATTCCTATGGGAATGCAGAGACTTAGCAGTGCTGAGCCAGTTCTGCTCAACTACACCGTGTGCTGGTCAGCCCATCAGATGTAGCAGAGCCGAGGGTGCACTAGAACCCTTATGTACACTCGGCTCTGCTACATCAGATGTAGCAGAGCCGAGGGTGCACTAGAACCCTTATGCACACTGCTACATCTGATCTGCTACATCTGATGTAGCAGAGCCGAGTGTGCATAAGGGTTCTAGTGCACCCTCGGCTCTGCTACATCTGATGGGCTGACCGGCACACGGTGTAGTTGAGCAGAACTGGCTCAGCACTGCTAAGTCTCTGCATTCCCATAGGAATGCATTGGCCAGCCTTCGGCCAATCAGCGCTGGCTCTGCCGGAGGAGGCGGAGTCTAAGGTCGGACCTGAATGGAGACTGGTGTGGAGCGATCTTAGACTCCGCCTCCTCCAGCAGAGCCAGCGCACCCTCGGCTCTGCTACATCTGATGTAGCAGAGCCGAGTGTGCATAAGGGTTCTAGTGCACCCTCGGCTCTGCTACATCTGATGTAGCAGAGCCGAGTGTGCACACTCGGCTCTGCTATATCAGATGGGCTGATCGGCACACGGTGTAGTTGAGCAGAACTGGCTCAACACTGCTAAGTCTCTGCATACCCATAGGAATGCATTGGCCAGCCTTCGGCCAATCAGCGCTGGCTCTGCTGGAGGAGGCAGAGTCTAAGGTCGGACCTGAATGGAGACTGGTGTGGAGCGATCTTAGACTCCGCCTCCTCCAGCAGAGCCAGCGCTGATTGGTCGAATTCCGTACTCTGGCCAATCAGCGCTGTCCAATGAATTCCTATGGGGAAAAGTTAGCTTGTGAAAATCGCAAGCTGACAGGGATTTCAATGAAATAAAGTGACTTTTATGCCCCCAGACATGCTTCCCCTGCTGTCCCAGTGTCATTCCAGGGTGTTGGTATCATTTCCTGGGGTGTCATAGTAGACTTGGTGACCCTCCAGACACGGATTTGGGTTTCCCCCTTAACGAGTATATGTTCCCCATAGACTATAATGGGGTTCGAAACCCGTTCGAACACTCGAACAGTGAGCGGCTGTTCGAATCGAATTTCGAACCTCGAACATTTTAGTGTTCGCTCATCTCCAGTTATTACTTAATACATGGTTGTGCTGAGTTTTCCAGAACTGCTATTACCTATGACTCTCCACTCTGGTATAAAGAGTGGGCTCACAAGAAGAGACCCCCAATTGGACAACCTCTTTAAGATTAATTTGTATTGAGCAAAATTGAATCTCTCAAACAAAATGTGACCTATCAACTCTGATTTCATCACATATGGGAGATGTTTTCTAAGCCTTCATGTACATTATATTATTACAAAACTGAGTTCCTTAGTCAGCTGCTTCAGAATCCAAAGTATATTTTTTGTTTAATGCCTTTTATTGCTGTTTCTAGATTGTAACTGGATTGTTTGCACATTATCTGGCCAGTCTTCAGATAACGCACTCCGAGCATTGTAGCACTCCTCCTTTTACATATATTATTACTCTGTGGAGTTATGTATGCAGACTGTCTAATCTAGACACCTACTCACAAAATGCAACCAGCATGTGAATAAGTTCTTGCAGAGGAACATGACCTTCAAAATACAGACAGAGGACAGTATAGACTATAGTCTATGGCACATAAATCATTCTTCTGTAGACTTAAGTAACTCAAACTTACTAACTTGTACAATAGCAAGGAAAATGGTCCTTACTAGAGGTGGACCAACATCCCAAGATTCATTTTGTCCCTGATTCATTTCGGATCGAACAAGTTCAGTATAAACTGGAAGTGAAATTATTTAACTCTTGGGTCTTTTCAGACCCCAAAGTATAATAGGTGGAGGCCCAGGGGAGGTGTAAAGAAAAAAAAAACACTTTATACTTGCCTTCCCTCACTTCTTCCAATGCTCTCCTGGTGATGTCATGTTCCTGGGGTCACCAGTGAGGATTTTGATTGAGGCCTCAGCTGTGACCCTGGGTACATGACCAAGGAGATTGAGAGAACGTGCTAAAAGAAGGCTAAAAGAGGTGAATGTAGAGGTTAATATACATGTTTTTTTTAATTATTTTTTTATTTTTTTTTATTTTACACCTCCATCTATTACACCATGAGGGTCACAATCCGTTACGATTGCCCAGTCCCTGAGGTGGCAGAACTGATTGAAACCACTGGGCGAAATAGTCCCCCCTATAAATAATAGTCCTCATTTTATCAATAGCCCTCTCCTTTATAAATAATAGCCCATTTAACAATTATACTACCCTTATAAAGTTCCTGTCTTACAAATAATAGCTCCCCCTTATAATAGCTTCCTTAAATTTTAATAATTTCCCCCTTTTAAGAATCTTATAAATAGTTCATACCATATAAATACATACAGTATGACAACCCAACCTTATATATAATGGTCCTCCCTTATAAATAAGAGCCCCCTTATATATAATTGTTCCCAATATACAGTGTTGAACTGTAGGAGCTAGGGCCCACCAAAAGAAGTTGCTTTGGAGGCCCACCCAACAGCTTCCTGCTAATAGTCTACACCACGGCTCCTTCACTGAAATCTGAAAAATGTGCTGACTAGCCAGTGTAACTAAGTATGTTCCCAGTATAGTTATCCCCTTCAGTACTGCGCAGGCCCATGGATCCATAGCTGGTTCATGCATAGGACTGTATGAAGAATGACATGGCCATGGAGCACTACATGTATGTGCAAGATTATACTGAGGGAGCAGTGATGCAAACATAGCACACAAAGCTGCCAGTAGGAATTTTGAGCACCCCGCACATTACAAAGCTCCAAATGGTACATCATTCTTCACAGTGCCCTCCACAAAATAAATGTTCCACTGAACCCTATAATGCTCTACAATGGCCCGACACAGTATAATATACTCCCCAGAGCCTCAGCCTGCTTCAGACAAAATTCGTTTTCACGAAAAATTTGTGAGGGTCACCTATTTGTTTCAGTGCTATTAATATACTTTGGAGTCCCTTCAGACCCCAGAGTACAATAATCGAAGGCCCAGGGGACATCTAGTTGAGATAACATGTTCTGGAAGTCACCACTGAGGCCTATGATGATGTCAGTTACAGGCCAGAAATGGCCAGAAGATTAAGCTAGAAAACTGGAGGCTGAGGTGATGCAAGTAAAAATATTTGGTATTTTTCAGATCTCTCCTGGGCAGGCTTCTGTTGGAAAGGCCCAGTGTCATGTGCTGCAATTCCCCATGGCCCCTGTTCCTAACGGACTGGCCACATCGATAACAAAAAGGTCAATTGTCCGGTCTGCTCCCCCCAACACAGCCCTGGTTATTTAAAAGGTGGAATGGATATGCAATGCCATGTGCCAAAAATACTTCAAAGTATTAGAGCCAGATTTTCAAACAGCATTCAACACTTTGATCAATCTGGGAAAATTTAATGTTTGCACTGTCCTGATTAATCTCAGATTTACATAGAAGATCTATATCAAGTTGTGTTTTGTTTGACTATGCATGTGCAGTATTAATATACAAGTTAGGGCTCGTTCACATCTGCGACTGGGAGTCCGTTCTGCAGGTTTCCGTTTTCTACACAAAACTGGGCAGGAAATGGAAACCTGCCGGCATCTTTCCAAACCCATTCATTTGAATGGGTTTGAAAAGTGTCCGGCCGTGAGTGCTTGTGAGAGTTTTATGCTCTCCGCGGCAAAACCGTTTTTTTTTAAACCAGACACAGAGTCGGACATGCAGTACGCTGTGTCTGGTTTAAAAAAAACGGTTTTGTCGCGGAGAGCATAAAACGCTCACCAGCGCTCACGACCAGACTTGGCATGACAGGTTTCTGTCTTCTGCATGCAGAAGACGGAAACCTGAGAACGGAGATCGAACGCTGGTGTGAACCCAGCGTTATACTGTATTTATGTTCATGATAATCTCTATGTGAAATATTAGAACCCACTGTCACTCTTACATCATTGCCAATGTTTACCTGGTCATATCCAGCTATTATTCACCTGTTGCTTTTATATAAACGGCAAAGTTCCTTTGTGCTTTAACTATGGATTTTAGTGGTCCCTAGCGTGTTCCATGATTTGCTTTGGCTGTGTTACAGAATTGTTTACAGTAATTTGTCAAATAAAATCCTATTTACTGTTAACTACCTGTAGGTTTAGTCCTTGCCATGTTCTTCTTATCTACATTTTCTTTTCCAAATGAAGACCGGAAGGGTAATAAAAATATCTAGTTTTGTTTGAGGAAAATGTTTGTTCTCGTACCGTGTTAGCCAGTGGTTATGAAATATTAAAAAAAAACAAAAAACTTGCAAGTCTTCAGTAGGTGATACCTTTTTTAATGGCTAACTCATAATGATGACAGAGTAAGCTTCGAAACGTCATATTCTGTCATCATTATGAGTTAGCCATTAAAAAAGGTATCACCTACTGAAGACTTGCAAGTTTTTTGTTTTTTTATAGTTTTGTCTGAGAAGTAACTCGTCCTTGACAACTCTCCCAAAAGGGGAAACTTCATGGACACCTAGAAGTGTGAGCGAATTTCCTAGACTTAGAGGAACGCTTGTATATCCGCTGGGCTCCTGGTAATATTACATGAGACATCAGCATTTTATGTGCCAGCCACATCACAAAAAGGGATGTGGCCAAAATATTGCGTACCCACATCACATTAATAAGGCATGTTACTTCCCAAAAAGGCCTGGTTATGCAAAAAATGTGCCTATCAAACTTTCCCCTTTTAGGCTAAAGCCCCACGTGGCAAAAATCACGGTGCTGTACAGCCTACAGTTTTCTAGCGATTCCCATCCACACATTGCAGTAAAATACCCGCAGTGGAAATGTTGCAATTTCCAAAACCACTACGTTTTTGGGAATGGCAGCATGTCAATGTACCTAGGTAAACGCTGGGAAAAGTCTGCAGAGGTAAACTCTGTGGGCTTTCTGTGAAAAGTACCGCAGGAACAACCGAAATGTGTTTCTACCACAGTTTTTACCACATCTGTTTTTGGCTGTGAGTCACTACGTAGGGCCTTAGCGTTAAAGTTGGCAATAATGCTTTAAGTATTCAGTATACTCATTAGTCCCTTTTATTTGCAGGTACTGTCAAATGCAGCGGTTTTTGATATTTTTTGTTATTTTGATAATTTGAGATGTTATTTTCAAAGTAATGAGATTTTAAAGCCAGTTTTAGGTCTTCAATTTAATATCATGCATGCTGCTGTGCCTATAGCCATTACCAATATAAAGATAACTTCCCTTTAGCCATCACATGTGTTTAGTTCAGGTAATTTGTAGCTACTACTCTTTAACATGCGAACATGAAAAATCCCATATTGTAAAATAGGTCTGTAGAACCAAATGTATACCCAATGTCATTATGCCGAAAGTTAACTAAACCATGAAAAATTCAATTTTCAATGATTTTCGAAACCTACTCCCATTAATTTACAAGCAATAAAATCCAGGTGCTATTGATGTGACAGGCGGTACATTTAATTAAAGTAGATCTAGGTCTCTTATTATCTGAGCCAAAGCAATCACATTGGAGTAATGAAAAGGAAAAATATCTGGAAGATCACTGTGATGGTATCTATGAAGACCATTTAGTTCTAGTAAGACCAAAAATCAGCTATGTCTACCCTGTCTAATATGGTTAGGAAAAAACACCATCAGCATGGAGGCAAATATACTGCAACATAGAAAGTTTGAGAAACTTAGAAAGAAAGTTTGCCCCTCAAAATGGTTGAGAACAGTATATAGAGGACACTATAGAGGACACTATAGAGGGCTTGTTCACATGGGGCACGGAATGGCGTATTTTGGTCCTGATTCTGACAGTCACGGCTTCCCCCTCTGGAATAGGCTCAAATGAATGGGCCTAGTCCGGAGGGTGCTGCCGTGAGGCGTATGCCTCAGCTGAATCAGCCACAGAATCCGCCTGAAGAAAGGACAGCTCGCTTCTTTTTTCCATAAGTGGGAACATGCCGCTCATGGAAAAAAAGTAAGCTAACGGTCTACATAGACCTCTTTTGTGAGGGAGCGGATTTGGATGTGGATTCAGCGCCAAAATCCGCCCCCTCTTGCCCCGTGTGAACGAGCCCTAAGAGCTGTTTTAGCATGTTTGGGTTAATGCTCTTTCAGAATGTATGGCTGAGGAATCCACATTTTAGTGTCTCAGTGCTATATTTGCTAGTTCTCAGGATGTGACCCATTCATGTGCAGCATCCGGAAACCTTTGTATTGGCCCCTCTTACCTGCTCTGAGTGACAACCCTAGTGTCCATTCACTAGATCCTGGGAACTATAATGCAGAGCAGAGAAAAGGCATTGATGAACTCTCAGTGGAGAGCACTTTGGACACTGTACATGAAGGGGGAGCTTCTTCAGCACATATGAATGTGGCAAGGGGATCATTAAAACAAGGATTCCTCAGTCATGCACCCTACATCAGAATTACGTGAGATATGATTGCACTGCTCTCACCAACCTACTAATATTATAAAGGTGTGAAAATTTGTGTGTTTGGATGTTTGGATGTTTGTTCCTCAATTACAGCCAAACGGCTGAATGGATTTTGTTGAAATTTCACACACACCGACATATTGGCCAGGAAGGAAGGATAGGCTACTCTAAATGTGGGTTACTCACCCAAAATCGCCACTGCGACCCTAAAAAGTTCACACCGGCTTTGCTGTAGGCGCAGGCATTACGTCAGCGCAGGCCTTTCCACGCACCTCCTATTAGTGCATGGCAGGGTGTGGGCGGGCTATGGAGCCAGCACTGCAGTACCATACGTTGCCAGCGAAGTGTGGACGGGGCGATTGACCGGGGAGACGGTAGTCAACATGACGACAGCCCTCATGTTCCGCCAGCCGCTGCCATCCCAGGCCACCTACAGACTGCCGGAACACAGGACCGCTCCTGATGGCAGATGCTGCAGCCTACACAGCATGCACAAGGTGAGTCCAGTGGGGTGGGGGTATGGGGTGGCCGGTGTCCGCAACGACTGTCCCCATTAACCCTAATGGTGCCTGAGTCACAGCTGACCGAGGCACCATGCCGCCGGCACAGGATGTTCCTTCTCCACGCTGGCACCTGGACCAAGCACCAGGACCGGTGTCACGTTGCTATAGAAGCTGGGAGACTTGTGCAGGGTCCCCGGCCTGTCGGTCTTTGGCTCCTACTGCAGTCTATGCTACGTAGCCTGCAATAGAAGCGCTGGTATAGCATAGCATAAAATCGGCACTTCTACTGCAGGCTATGTAGCATAAGCTGCAGTAGGAGCGAAAGACCAGGTGCCAGCGCGGAGAAGGAACATAGCAGCGCCCACGCGCCGGCGGAGCAAATGGCTTCGGTCAGCTGTGACTGATGCGCTGGAAGGGTTAATGCTGACGATCATTGTGGCAGCCAAAAGCATAGCATAAAACCCACGGTTCTATTGCAGCCTATGCATTGCATAACATCGGCGCTTCTATTGCACCCTATGCTACGTCACTTGCAATAGCAGCGCTGGTATTATGCAATGCATTGCATAAAACCGCTGCTTTGATTGCACTCTATGCTACATAGCCTGCAATTGAAGCTCCAGTATTCTGCAATGCATGGCATAAAACCAGCACTTCTATTGCAGGCTATGCTACATGGCCCGCAATCGAAGCGCCGGTATTATGCAATGCATTACAATGCATTACCATTGTAATGCATTGCATTACTAATCACACACCCTGGGGTTCGAGACCCCTAGAGAGTGCAATAAATGCACAAAAAAAATGACCAAAAATAAAAACCTCAAAAAACTAAACAAAACATAAAACGCCACTTTCTCTACAACACATTAAAAACTCATTACATACTGTGAAACACATACATCTTAGGTAGGGACTAAGGGAGGCACGGACGAAGTCGCGGGTAATGCTAGTCTATATAGAGCAGTCAGTATTTTTCAGGGGTCAAAAGTGCTCACAAATGCCCTTTCTGCTAATGCCCCACATAGTGGGCCACAGCAATAAAGTATTGTGGAAAAAATGCTGCGGCAACGCATCATGTTTTTTCCCACAGCGCTATTCACAGAAAGTCTGTGGAGGTTTCCTCTGCAGACTTTCTGCTTCCATTATACCTATAGAGAAACTGCCGGTGTTTCTGTAGGTATAATTGACATGCTATGATTTCCAAAACTGCGATGGTTTTGGAAAGCACAGCGTGTCTGCTATATGTATTTTCCCACAGAGTGTGGATGGGATTCGTTATGCAGTAATTATAAAAGCGGTTTGGTTGTGAACAAAAGCTGCAGAAACAAGCACCTTAATCACATAACTTTATAGACAAAATAAAGATAAGTCAAATGTGTCTTGGAGAAAACTTGTCCGTTTTACTCATAGTAATCATGAACAATGTCTGTATTGCAACAGAAATTGAAATGAAATACAGAATTAATAATTGTTGATAACTATGTAGGGCCTGTAACCAATTATAAATTTATTGGTATTTACATATTAAGGTTAATGCATTGGATTTTAGCAAAACATCCCCTTTCAAATAAGATTATGAAATAAGATTCCACTGTGTTATTTGCCTGTGTGCTGTAAGAAGGAGTCAACTAGAGCAGTAGTGGACATGTCAGGTTAGGGGCCCCAATCAAAAATTATATCTGACGCCCCTTTAACAAAATTGTAGGCTATGCCCCTTTTTTACCTAAACCATCCACCATTTTCAAACAATCCCTCTTTATTGGAAAACACAATAAAACACTTCATTTACTGGTTCCCCCAGTATATAACCCTCTTACTGGTCTCCGTACAGTATATTATTGGCTTTTTTATGGTCCCAAGGAATTATATTGCTCCTCTTTTTGGCAATCACACATTGAAATGTTAAGTTAGTACCTATTGGATTATTCCAATAGGTAGCGGTCAATATTGTTACACCTGTCCTCTCTTCTGTCATGATCTGCCTCTACTTTTGCTTCCAATGGACTCTGAACGGAACTTTCTGATACTGAAGAGCATCTGAGTGTCATGTCCTGATGTTCTTCAATGTCTGTGTGTACTGTGCACTGCTCTCTGGAAGCCGAAGTGATGGCATGCCAGGACAGGAGCTGGGATGGATAAGGAAAATATCAACCACCACTTGTTAGAATAATCGAGAAGAAAGAGGATAATTGTTTTTTTTTTTTTTTTTAAAGTCATACTACAACCTACCGATCTGGAGCTTGCTGATCTCCAGGGTCCTGCACAACATCATGGTGCTGCTTTATACCCAAATTCTCTCCTACACTAAATAAGAAGCTAGGTGGACCCAATAATGTATCTGCACAGCTTGTTTAGTTATAATATATTTAGAATTAAAACATCATCATTAATATTAACAAATAACATCATATTCTCCAAACATGCTGTATCTGGGATACTAAAAAACTAATTCTGAATTACTAATATTAAGTAAGTAAATGAATTAGGTGAGAGATGACAGATTTACCAACTACATGAACTAAATGGACTGCCGTAAATCTCGAGGAACATATGTTCATATGAATTAAAGGTTAAAAATGGCCTCTCATTCACATAACCAGAGATCAGAATGAATCATGAAGTAGCATTAAATATAGAATTCAAGCATATTTCACAATTTTCTGAATGTGGAAGAGATCCAGGAAACAGTAAGTAGCATTCCGTGCATACCACAGTAGGCTTTCAGATAAAACCCACTATGACTATATAATAGTTCTCACAACACCACCACTACCACAGTGTCCTCATAACACAGCCAAAATGTGCCAATAACAGCTCCATTGCCCCATAATAAAACTACATTAGAGTGTGAGTTCACACATGATGCACATCCAAATTCACTGCTGATTTAACACTTATACATTAAAAGTGATGATATCCACAAAAAAAAAATACAACTAAGGGCTCGTTCACATCTGCACCCGATCTCCGTTCATGCAGGTTTCCATTTCCTGCACAAAACTGAGCAGGAGACGGAAACCTGCAGGACTCTTTCATACCCATTCATTTGAATGGGTTTGAAAGATGTCCGGCCGTGAGCAGTGGTGAGCGTTTTATGCTCTCCGCCGCGAAACCGTTTTTTAAAAATCGGACACAGAGTCGGACATGCAGTACTCTGTGTCTGATTTTAAAAAACTGATTTCGCGGCGGAGCGCATAAAACGCTCACCAGCGCTCATGGCCGGACCCAGTCTGACAGCTTGCATGCAGAAGACGGAAAGCTGAGAATGGACTCCGGGAGTAGTGTGAACCGAGCGTAAGGCTGGGTTCATATCTGAATTGATTTCCACTCAGGGTTTCCGTCTCCAATTCTGCTTGAAAAATGTGAAGAGAAAAGTATTGTAAGCTTATATCTGCATAGAGATTTCTTTTAGCTCTATTTATAGCTTCTTTTCTACACAACAAGGATTTTCAAAACCAGTGTGACTGTAATGTGGGCCACAACCCAGAAAACAAAACTTAGTGTCAACACACCCTTAGTCCATGTAAGAATTGTACAGTACTGTATATTATGTGCCAAAACCAGTATAGATCTCATTGCAGGCCAGTCTTCTCTGCTTGCCTCTAGTCATAGTTTTGGTACAACATACTCAGTTCGTACATGACAAGTGCTGGAGGACTAGCTAAAGGCTATACCAAGTAACTCTGATTCCTTACTTGACCTATACAAATGGAGAGCTGTGCCACTATACACGTTGTATGGTAGTTGGGATCTACTGCACTGCTTTATGCTGTGGCCTGGAATTTGTCGTTCCATTTTTCACCTGGTATTGGCTGGTTCATAGAAATATCTGTAAGCAAGGGTTAGTTTCCTAAACACTGCTGCCCTAGGGACTGGTCTTTCAATGCCTAGTGGTAAATACTGTACTGGAAAATACATTACTTATTATTTCATGTCTACTATTGAACCTTCAACTGTGGGACTTTAAAGTAAGCTTAAATCCAGGGCCGCACATTATGGATGTGTTTGCAGATTTTTCTGAGTTTTTGCACCAAAGCCAGGAGTGGACTGAGCGGAAGGGAGAAGTATAAGAGCTTCCTTTATATTTTTCATTCGTTTTGTGGCCACTCCTGGGTTTAGCTCGAAAAATGCAGCAAAATCAGCAACAAAAATCAGCTTTTTTGCAATTTTGCAGTTTTCTAGTGGGAAAAAGAATTAGCAGCAAACCCAGAGTGGGTTTAAAAAAATATTTTTTATTACTTAACATGCCCTGAGCCGGATGGCATAATTTTTTACCACTGGAAAAATCCCCAATTTTTCCTAAACCTGGAATCCCGGTATTAGTTCTTAATTACATTACTTTAATTGAGTACATTTATTCATGCTTCCTCTTTAATGTATACAACTCAATAAGAACAATATATCGACCCTCTGAGGAAATATACATAGTTAAGGGCTATATATGAATGATTTAGCTGTCACAGACCAAATGCAGAATCCTCAGATAATGCTTTCTCTGCAAGTATTAAGAGATCAAGGACTCTTAAAGGAACTTACATGGCTGAAGAGTTCCTGTAATTACCATTGCTATTGACAGTAACTGGCGTTCATTTATCTTCATGACTATTACATAGCACCTTAATCGTTTAGTATAATTAACTACCATATATATTATCACACATTAATCATTTTTGGTGAAAAGCCATGCAGTAGGGTTTATTATTTTCTCATTTGAAGATAGTTTACCCTTACCCTCATCTCAACCTACCCCACATGCACAATAATTCCGGGCTTTAGCATAAGTTTCCTTTTGCCTGTTTTACAATTATATTTGGAAAATGTAAATTGTAGGAAAATGTCAAACACACAGAAATGTTGGCGTTTATAAGAAAGATAATTTATCTTTATTGTTTGTCCCCTGCAGCCAAGGGAAGTGTCTCATTACTGGGAGTCTCCACAAATAGGAGTTATCGGAAGTAGCACTGCAAGGTGAAAGCCTGTTACCTGTGCAGTACCGGGCACATCATTGAGATAAATGGCATCCATTAATGTTATGGAATACATGTTTGCCGCTAATGGAGTTACTCTGGACGCTGCACCTTGATTTAGCTAACAGTGGAAGATCCCAAAGAGGGAGCAGGAAAAGATGTTAGGCAACTATAACTTTCTGGATGTTCTAATACTGTGTCGATGCATAAGATATAGTTCCACAACTTTATACAAGTGTCACAGACCCTGCAATTCTAATTCACATGATATGTGAATGTGTGCACATAAAGAATAACTCTATATCTAAAGAATAACTCTATATCTGGCCGTTACATGACATATTCTGCATATACAGTATGAGTAGTTTCCCCCTCTTTAGTGGTTAGTTGTCTCTGAGCTCAGCTAAAATAAGTGTCATAGAAATTTGACATCTGAAATACAAACAGGTGTCTGTGAAGACATGGAAAATTCCAAGATATATACATATCTTACTATGTCATCTTGATGGCTACATCCTATGGACCTTATATGAACATCATGTCATTTAAATATGTATGTGATTGGTTGATCAGATATTATGGTTGTAAGAGACATGGCTACAGCATTTCAATAAACGGCTGGTTATCTGGAGACAACTCCATGGACCACTCTTGTGCATTGGCGTGTTTTTCTCCCTCCTATACATGGCATACATAGAGAAGAGATCTTTCTCCACTAACTCTCTTTAGATGACCATCAAAAGCAGCAGCTTTTAGGACATTACACAATAGTATCGAGCAGTGTACTGCTGTTCATTCAGCACTGAGGTGTAACAGTAGAAGTAGTGGTACAGCTGTGTTTTTGTATGTCTGGGCTGCTCTTTGCAGCAGCTCATTTCTTCTCCTCACCCTCATCTTGCTAAATACATCTATGTATTGCAATTGTAATCCTATCGGTGTAAGGATTCCTGGGTACAGACTTTATCCCTATTATACCTGCTGAGGCAGACCTAGAACATTCTCATTGGTATTCATTTGCATTGTCCTATTACATGGGCTCATGCAACATGAACGATTGTGCATTGATTATCAATAGCATATTCTTATTTACATAGGGCAATGTGCGGACTATAATCTACAACTTTCATGCTCTAAAAAAAGAAGAAGTGTGCTGAGTTTTCTCATTGATCAGATGATCTGGGATTGGCCTGATTATTAGGCTGTCAGATAGAGCCTTAGTGCAGGAGGAAAGGGTAGAGGAATCTGATAAGTGGAGAAAGAAGCATTTTTCTCTAATAAATTGTATTACAGTTTCTTAGCTTCACTTCTACTTTTGATTTATAGGAATAAAATTGAACAATAGTTAACTATTTCAATTTTTTTGTGTGCTCACATTACTATATCTGGAAAGTATTTAATCAATGACAGCATTGAATAGTGTCTGACTGGCTGAATAACTCTCAGAAGTAAAACAAATTAATTGAAAAAGTAATTAGGTCTCTGAAAATTCTTGCTATTCAGATGGCTTAATAATATGGTGTAACTGGAGAGCTGTTTTGCAATGTATAAAGTCTTGTAAATGGCAAGCATTAGTGAAAGTGTCTGAGGACTCAGTGTCACAGAGACAGGAAATTGATTCTGCAAATAAGCCGCAGAATTCAGCTAGCAAAGAATATCCCTGTCCACTTGTCTATTTATACAACAAAACATATTGTTTTATTATATGTCAATCACTGATAATATATTTTTGGTGCGCTGTCTTGACATCTCTCTAGGAGGCTTGTTCTAGAAGACTAGAGCATACTAAGCTAAACTCCCTGGGAGATCGAAACATAATTACTTCTGCTAAGCTGCTTAAACCCTTAGTTATTGTAAGAATGAAATGTTAAGAGAAATAGACAAAATACCTGTCCATTCCCTTTCTATTAACTGAGCTGATGACATTGTGCATTGGAGAGCGGGCAAATTATCTGGAAATCCTCACAATGGGAACTGGAGGCTCTTCAACACTAATATTTGTTTGGAGCATAGACTGTAATGAACCTGTATTCAATTCTAAGTACAGTCACTGTTCTTTTATGCCAGTGAAGATTACAATGTATTAAAAAAATCTTGTATAGCTCTTATTACATAGGTTAGACATAGCAGTCATTGATCTCTGTATTGAAATTATTATGACAATTACCAATGGACTTTTGGCCAATGTCCATCAAACATTAACATTATTTAGGAATCTGATAAAGGAAAATTATTATAATGCATTTATCTTATAACACATGGAAGCATTACATACCCAGGAATTTATTCTAATTATTCTCTGTCTAATTTTAGCACCATGATATTCTGCATCAATGTTGAGGCTTACAATCTAAATTCCCTATTTACAATTAGATTATGGGGATAATGTCACTCCTTAAGGAGAGACTACCTATTAGGTGAGTGGAGACTTATACAGCCATAGCCGCTCCATAGTTCCTCCCATATTTACAATTAGAGCAGGCCAAGATACACAGGGGAAACCTGTGCCAACATGGGGTACATACAAACTTCAATACATCAGCCATCATTAGGAAATTGTAGATGGCTGGACAATTTGCCTACCACTGCAGCAGAAATGTAGTAAGCCATGATGACCATCTGTGACATATACATAAGAAAAATGGCTCCATAGCAAAAATCAAACTGAACGACCAGTTTTGGATCCCGGGACTTGCCCAGACTGCTGACGTGGCCCTGGTGATTGTAAGATTTTGTAAGGCATATGCATTGACACGCATGCATCACATGAGTGAATGAAGCATTTCTTTTATGTGAGTGTTTGACAATCTGAAAGGACATCTAAACCAATACATTTAAGAACATTATATAAGAGGAGGAAGGATTAGGAATCCAATACATCCTTACCAGGCTGTAAGGACTTTAAAGGAGTTTCACAACAGTTATAAAAAATTGTCAGGTAGCTTATCATGGGTTAAATAAAAATAGTAAACATAAGTCACATAATATAATTTGTAAATACCCCTGTGTTGCAGATCCCCCAGTCCAGTTCCTGAGGTTCCCAGTCCTAATGAACCAAAAGTAATGACATCCTGTTCATGGTTCACGTGACCACTTGAGCCAGTCACGGGCTTCAGTGGTCATGTTGGATGTACGAAAAAAGTTAGTTGGATGAAAAAAGACATGTCTTTCAAATTCAACCAGGGTATGGGAATGGGTTTGACTGAAGGAAATAAGTGTTCTATGCATTTCCATAAGCATCAATACTATTTTTCTCTAAAAAGGCATCTAATCCTATTTTGAAGCTGTGAAAAAACAAAGAACAGCACCGAGCTGCATATGGTGAAATACCGTTAGAAAAATTGGAAGGTGAGTGTGAAAGCTCCTCACCTTTAGTGGTTGAAATTACAACCATTCAATGTGTCTGTGGACCACTTCATAGGGGGGATCCTACCCCAAGTAGTACAGCTGCAGGATCCGTGCCACCCTTGGTGTCAGTAAACGTCAAAAGAGGACCGGAGAAAAAAGAGAGGATCACCGCGCTTCAGTCCAACGTCAAAGTTTTACACTTGAAAAAGGGCAGCATGACCGAAACGCGTTGTGTTTCTTTCGATATCAATAAAAAGTACTTGTTGTTGACGTTGGACTGAAACGTGGTGATCCTCTCTTTTTTCTCCGGTCCTCTTTTGATATTTTGAAGCTGTTGCTGCTGTGCCAAGCTCCTGGGGTAGGCTATTCCACAGATTCACAGTGCTTACAGTGAAGAAGACTTGTCAGTTCTGGAGAGTAAACATTTTTTTCTCCAGACAGGGGGCATGTCCCCTTGTCTTTGTGGAGGTTTTACATGGAACACCTATTTTCACATATTTTTGTATGGGCCATTTATATATTTCTGTGGGTTTATCATATCTCCCCTTAAACACCTCCTCTTAAAACTAAATACATTTAATTACTTTTATCTTGCTCCATAACTGAGACCCCTTATCAGATTTGTGGTCCTCCACTGAATGTTTTCCAACTCTAGAACATCCTTTCTATGAACTAAAGCCCAGAACTGAACTGCATATTCCAGATGGGACCATACAATGACTTTTAAAGTGGTAATATTACCTCTCTGTCTCATGAGTCCATACCCCTTTTAATACATGACACTATCTTCTGCCCTTAGAAGCAGCTGATTGACATTACATACTGTAATTTAATCTATGATCTACAAGTATACCCAAGTCCTTCTCCACCAGTGACTCTCCCAGTATCCAGAGGCATAATTTTACATTTATCCACATTGAACATAATTTGCCTTGTCAATACCCAACGTATAAGTGCCTCCTTTATGTTTCTCTCTCCATTATAACCACTCCCTGGTTTGCATGAAAAAAAGCACAGCAAAATCGTAAAAAAAGCAGCTTCTCTGCAACATGAGGTCTTAGCTTAAATATTCTGTATATTGATAGAAATGGTTATTGCCTAGCTCCCTTAAACACCTTGTGGGTACAATATAGATGTAATTCGTTCCAACCTTTATGATCATTGCTTAAAACATTTCATTGATGTATTGATTTCAGTAATATACTGTAATTTTTAGTCCATTGCTTCTATACAGCTAGTAATTTGGTTATATATGTATTGTACTACCTTTTTTCTGTAGCCTATAAGGTTAAAATATTACCAGATTGTTTTCTGAGGTTAATCTCTTATTATATCCTCTGGTAAACGTGAAATTGACATTTCCATCATGTTAACTGAGGCTTCTGTCATGTTACTATACATAATGTTGCTTACTTTGGATGACAGTGACATCCAACAGACAGCAGCAAAATATGTGATGTGAAATATTGTCTCAAATTTCTGCAGCAATTAGGAAAACGTCTTTCTTATAATAAACAGACACAAAAATACATCATACAGTATATGAAGATGTTTAAGCAAAAGTTGAAGACCAAGTTTAGCCTGTGCCCTGAGGTCTTCCCACCTGTATATGTATATTAATTTACCTACATAATGTTGGTAAAGATATTAATATAATTTGGACACAGCAATATAGAAATAAAACAGAATCTATAATAAATATACCATAATGTATACAATTATAAAATAGACACCACTAAAATACTCTATCATACAGCTGGTATATGTACTGGTCACAGCACTGAAACATGTAAATCCCTGTAAAGTGGATGGGATTCTATTGAATTGCATCCACACATGGCAGAAATATACCAGTAGCAGAAATGCGGCCGATTTTCAAAACCATTGAGTGGGCCCTCAGGAGTATTTTGTATGGGGGCCCATGGGGATACCGTTCCAGCTCCATTTTGGTGTTTTAATTTATATCTTATTGGATAATTTCATGGATAAGGTTCATGGTTTATATGCCACTTTATTCTCTTCAGTTTTTGATGAAGGTTCAGCTGTGGTAATCCATGAGCAGGTTCTATGTTGTTTTGGTTTTCGGCCTAGCAGCATTTTTCTGTCAGCTGATTGGTCAGCTGAGTGTTGTCAGGAAGATTTCCCTCACAGATATGGATTCTGCCCAGCAGCATGCTAAAGAGCTGATTGGACAGCTGTGCTAGATGGCGGGAAAAGCACCAATAAAAGGGAGAGTTGTTCCAGCTGTGGCTCAGTCATTTCTATCACCCCCCCCCCCCCCGCCATTCTATGAACTGTCACGTTGCTTTATTAGTGGGGAAGTTTAGTCTCCCAGCTAATGCTTGGAGGACTGGTCTTCATTGAATTTCAATACTGATTTTTAATTATTTATTGATTATTTTATTATATGGAGATTATTATTATTTATTCAGTTATGATTTGATTAATTTTAATTAAAAATTATATTTGGGTAACCCCATAATAAAACGCATCACGGCCTATTTATCCAAAAAGAAATTGCACCTGTCTCTTATTTATTTCATAGGTTATTTTAGTTTATGGTTATTTATATTCATTATTTTGGAGCACATTGGGACGTGTATCACCAAGCATCTTTGCAAATTGCAGCATGTCAGTTATACTGGCAATTTCCCTATAGGTATAACTGAAGCAGTAGGTCCACAGAAGAAAACTCTGTGGACTTTCTGTGAAAAACGGTGTGGGAAAAATCACAATGCAATACCACCGCAGTTTTTTCTTCATCGCTTTTTGGCTGCAGTCCGCTATGTGGGACCTTAACTTCACAGTATCTTCAGCACGTCCCATCAATATATAAAAAAAAATTATAGTACACTATAATACATCAGCTCTCAAAGCACTACTTTATAAAATATTGTTTTCAGGGTTGGACCAGTCTATCAATATCAGAAAATTCTCTAATAGGACCAGGCTTTGGAACAAAAATAGAGCCAGAATACAACAGTGCCTCAAAAGTTCAACAGAAGACAAATCCATTGGAGCGGACTGTGAGACTACAGTTGTTTTACGTTGTATACTGCATAAGACAAGTACCTCTACCATAATGCTTAGGCTTGACTGAACAATCACAGATTATATAGTAACGTATAATATTATAGGTTTGTTACTTCAGCTGTGTATATAATTTGACATACAATTTCCAATTTCAAGCCTGAAGGTTTATAAAATGTGTTTTTTTTTTTCCAATAAATGTAACTTTATTTTTCTGCTACTATGTATGAGTGAGTGCAAGTCTACATTAATGGATTTAGGAATTACCTTGCAGACATCCCAACATTTTAATTCATGTGTATATGAAGGTTTTATTTGTTTTTTCACTTCCTTTGTACTTGAGTGCTGTTCATGTTAGGGTATATTCACATACAACAAATTTGTTACAGAAATATTTGAGATTTCAATTGTATTTAATAGATTTTTACTTGCAATTTTTCACCTGACATCGGTGAACTTGCTTGATCTCCTGTCCTGCTAAGCTAAGGGCAAGTTCACATGGTGGAAAAGTTTTTCACCGTGTGTTTTTTAGGCGCAGCTAGCTGTAACGGGAAGCCAATGTAGTGCATTGGTATTCCGTCGCAGCATCCCGCTCCTGATTAAGCCCAAATGAATGGCCGCGGATGCCATGGCTGAGTCAGCTACAGAATCTGTGGCAAGATAGGGCATGTTGCTTCATTTTTACACTAGGTAGCTAGCGGAAAAAAAAGCGAGCGGCTCCCATTGAAGTGAATGGAAGCCTTTTATGCAGGCGGATTTTGATGTAGATTCTGCCTCAAAATCTGCACAAAAATCTGTGTGAACATACCCTAAGAGATAAACTAGCCACTCTCATGACATTCAGATCATGGCCAGCAGGAATGCCTGGAGTACATCTTCTCAACATCCTTTCATTTTAATTGTCTCTCTAGGGCACAGGTTATGGGCCAGAGTCAGAGGATTCTCAGTCGTAGAGCTTTACATGCTAATATGTCTCAGATTAGCCAATTTCTCATTTGAAATTGGTTCCATTGGGGAAAGTCCTTGTGAAAGTCTCTAATATTAAATTAGTTCAAAAAATTATTTTGAACATTCTGTTTTACAGAACCCATCAAAGCAACTTATATGTGGTGAATTACTGTTCGGGTATATGGGTAGATTTCCATTGCATTTGATGTTTATTCTTGGCGGGATCTCTTGAAATGGTCCCACTAAACTGTCAGACTGTCATTATACCTCATCTACTGTATACATATAAAGTATAAAAACAACATTTTTTCTCTTCTATGCAGTCATATTGAAAAGCACACCAAATTACACATTTTCAATATAGTAGGGCTGACAAATCACTGAAACACATATACCAAGGTGACTCTTTTGACATATATTTGGCTATTAGACTCTATTGAAACATTGCTATGTATGTCAAGACATTTTCTCAATGTATAAGCTTTGTAAGTAAAACTTTTGGAAAAATCTCTATTGCTGACTTCAAGAATTTTTCTTGACATAACAGATTATTATTATCGAAATACATGAGTATGGTTAACCATTATAATTTTAATTAGACGAATGTACCTCTGGCAATACAGCTTAGGTCAGAGGTCCCTATCTTTTATCAGTCAGTGACCAATTCCAAATAAGAGTGGTGAGCCATACTGAATATCAACAGTGAGAACACCCATGAAGGGGCTCCCCTCCCAGGGGTCGTGAACTGTAATAATAAAAATAACATAAAAATATAGCCCTGTTTATCGTAAAAATGGAAAAATCATTTGAATAACCCAAATGCAGAAACTGGTATAGCCCTCAAAACCACATGTACATAAAAACCTGAAAATCACTTAAAGGGGTATTCCCATGAACATAATGTTACTTATGATTACAGGTACAGTGATTAATTGTTGCAGTCATGTTGTTATATTCTCATATTGTATTGTTCAGTATATGTTGATACAGTCACTGATGTTAGGAATGACTGAGAACTTGATGCTAATCTACAAATATAGATATGATTATGTTCATGAGAATACCCCTTTAAGGCTAAAGCCCTATGTAGCAGGCCATAGGAAAAAAGAGGAAAATCCGCTTCGAAATCCGAAATCGCAGTATGTCTGCTGCGGATATTTTTATGCAATGTGTGGAAGAGATTATTCTGAATCTCATCCACCTTGTAGGTAAAGTTGTTTTTGCAACATGGGCCATGACATAAGGCCAGAATCAGGTGAATGCATGTTTCTGAAGTGGTTAAATAAATCAGTTTCCTTCTTTACTTATCAGACTGATCTACATTTTACATCTACATAAAAAATAGATATGTGGATGGGAGGATGAGGCTGTAGGAAAAGGCACACAAATAACTGCAGCTGCTACACTCTGAGTCAGGGACAGCTTTGAACTTTACTATGTTTCAAGATACCCTACCACTGCACAGAAAGAGGCAAATATACAGTATCAATTAACCAGCGAGCGCAGACTTCTCCCCTCTCCAGAGCTTTGTGTATGTAAGGTCTGAATGAAGATTGCAGCCTAATAATAATGGAGAAGGTAACATATGCAAAGTCTCTTATATTCACCTTTTCTATTTTTTTTATGAAGATTGCATAGTGGTTTTAGACTTACAAGCTTCTATTTGGATTCACAATCTATGTGATTATTGGGGAATTTGGTAATGTGACATTTTTCCTCTACTTTTTCTCTTCTTCTGCTATCTGTGTTGGGAAGGGGATGGGGTGGTCCTAGGGGTTGTTTCTGGGTCTATTATTTTTTACATGTTTTGGTCCTATTGTTTATTCTTTGTTCAGCAAGCAAAAACAAAAAAGTGTTAAATGTTAAATGGCAATGATATGGTTTTGACCATGACAAGTTTTATCTGATACATCCACTATAAAACAATAGTATCTGCAGCCATGGAAAGCTGGGGAGCCACATGCGATGGGAGAACACTGATAAACAGGGGAATAACTACCTTGGTATCGGCAGCCACGGTGCCCGGGACATTAGGGGGCACAGTGGCAGCTGCTTCTGCTGCAGAATTTCTATTTATTTTTTTAAATAGGCCATTACCTGCTGATAGGCCCTATTTATTTACTGATACTGGTTCCTGCTCATGGCCGCCTACGCTTCCCCTTCTGCGGAGGTGGCTGTGAACAGGAGCCAGGATCGGCCCACAAACACTACCATTATACTCAGGGGGTCTTTTCCGAATCCCCCGAGTATAATGATTGTAGGCCCAGGAGAGGTTAGAGAACATAAAAAAACTCTGTTACTTACCTCTCCTGGCTCCAGAAGGATTCAGGCCTACTTGTCCCAGACGTCATATGGGCCAGGGCTTGCATCCTTATGCGTCGCAATGCAAGCCCCAGCTTAAGTGATGTCTCTTCCATCATTGAAGATGGCCAACATCAGCGGGGAGTGCGCCGGAGTCTGGGAGAGGTAACTAACAGTGATTTTTATGTTTGTATTCTCCCCTGGTTCTCCGATTATTATACTCTGGGGTCTGTTCCTGGGCGGTCCACAATGGCTCATAATACTGTGTGCAGGGGCCACTATGGGGCATATTACTGTGTGCAGGGTCCACAATGGCTCATAATACTGTGTGCAGGGGCCACTATGGGGCATAATACTGTGTGCAAGGGCCACTATGGGGCATAATACTATGTACAGGGGCCACTATGCAGCATAATACTGTGTGCAGGGGCCACTATGGGGTATAATAGTGCATGCAGGAATGCAGGGGGGTATGGTTGGTCGGGGTCTTCAAGGGGGAAATCGGTCAAGGGGGATCCATGTCAACAGTTCACCACAAGGCCCCACCATTCCTAGTTACTCCACTGCTGATAGAGGTTACTAAAAATCCGTATATTTTTATACATTGACAAGTAACCTGTAGTGTATTGCATTTTACTCTTCCATGTGATACTAAATACAGAATCAGTATTATTTCAAACATATGTATGACATGTCTCACTGCATCAGTTCAACAGAGCAAAGCAGTTTTACACAATTTAATAGTATAAGCAGGGCAGACAATCCATATGCACTATCCACAAGGGCCCAGAAGATAATAATACTGTTTACTACTTCAGCTATACATACATACTATTAACTCTTAGACTATACATAAGGGGCTGAGTAAAATAAGTTTCATGGCTTCAAATTAATGATGTAACCACCACAGAAACTGGCTTACTTGTAGGGGGGTTGCAATGGGACCTAAAGGAAGGGAACTGTGGTGGCCCCTTGCGGAGTATGGGTCACACATACCATTGCTATTTAGGATCCCTCTATACTTTCTGTCCTTCTTTGAATACTAGGCATAAAACTGTATGTGTGGCTATTAAAATGACATGATATGGCTAAGATATTAACTGCATTAACTGGATTGACTATGCATTACACAATTTTCTCCATGCTGACATTTTTTTGGTCCGAAATCATGTGACGTTTGTATATAAATACATGAAGCGATAGAGATGAGTCAATTGTTTCACTTGCTTTTACATTTTGGCAAATCATTTCACCCATTGCATTCCATGAGCTGGTGAATCTGTGAGCTGAAGAATCAGTGGAAACCATTTGCTCATCTCTATATACTGTTTTTACTTCACAAGAACACATAGGATGTGTGACTTGGAGTGACATTATTTATACTGACCTTCGGTCTTCTTCCGCCAAGAAAGTTTTCTATCCATCTCAGTATATATCCCTCAAAGCCATTTTTGTTAAAATTCCTGTATGGTGCAGTGGCAATTGCCTTTTGGAAGTCCAGATAAAGTCCACTGCCTCCCTCCCATCTGATCTCTATGTTGCGCTGTCGAGGAATTAAATTATATTTGTTAGATGTTGTTCTCTGGGACGTCTCTCCCTATTCTAATTTTGAAAAAAAAAAAACAAAACTTGAGAGTCTTGAGTAGTTGATACCTTTTTTAATGGCTAACTAATAATGATGGTAGATTACAACGTTTCAAAGCTCCCGGCTTCTTCAGGTATATCTAAAAACAATTTCTGAAGGATGCATCACTGTATCGGAAACCAATTGACCGCCCTACCTACCTAAGATGGGATAGCTTTCATCCTAAACACATAAAGAACTCCATTGTCTACAGTCAGGCTATCAGATACCATTGCATATGTTCAGACCCTGCAGATAGAGACAAACACCTTGGGGGCCTCAAAGCACATTCTTGAGGCAGGGTTACCATCCAAGAACTATTGAGAACCAAATCACCAGGGCCACCAGAATACTAAGATCACAGTTATTAAAATACAATACCAAACAGGAAAACAATCGGGTGCCCCTGGTTATCACATATAACCCACACCTGGAGATGCTTAGAGGAATCACACGCAAATTACATCCACTACTGCAAAAAGACCACGTCTAAAATCCATATTTCCAGACCCCCCTCTCCTGTGCTGTAGACAGCCATCAAACCTCAGGAATATGGATACCAAATTCTAACAGAGAATATAAGTTCACCTGTAACCCACCTAATGTAGTGTATTTAATAATATGCACTAAATGTTCCACAGAAGATCTGTATGTTGGAGAGACGTGTCAGAAGCTCAGAATGAGAATTAATTCACATCGCCATACAATTAGGGAATAAAGAATGGACCTTCCCGTGTCAAAACATTTCTGCAATGAAGATCAGAATATCACCAATGACATGAAAATTTTGGTTTTAAGAGGGAATTTTAAATCTAGGAAAGAGAGACGGATTTATGAGTACAAATTTATGACCTTGTTTAACACACTCTCTCTCTCTTGAGAGGGATGAATCTCTCACGTGGGTTCATGGCATCCTACAGAAATCACTGAACTGAGACAGCCAGCCATAAAGACACTCTGTGAACTGATAAGAACATCAAAAACTGATGAATTGTTTAGTTGTTAAGTTGTATAACCAATAACCTTCTTCTATACTCCCTCCTAGAATTCTATTCCTATGTGTCCTTCTTGTACATAAATATGCATCCTTCAGAAATTGTTTTTAGATATACCTGAAGAAGAACCGAGAGCTTTGAAACATTGTGATCTACCATCATTATTAGATAGCCATTAAAAAAGGTATCAACTACTGAAGACTCTCAAATTTTTTTTATTTTTTTTATATTTCCTACCCACTGGCTAACACGGTACAAAGAAAAACATTTTCCTTATTCTAATTTTGATATTTGTGCAATATGAAGCTACTACATTATGCTTCAAAAAGGAAATCTGCATTACTATTATAAATACACTTATATCTCCAACACAGTCATGACTCCTTTATTACTAAGCCATTTATCTATATAGTAATATAAATTTGCAACGCTTTATCTCTGAATTAGACGTATCAGGTATACAAATTTGACTACAGATTACAATGACTATTTATTCTTTACAAAAAATTAAGTCATTTCAGGGGTTGTATGGAAGAAGAAAAAGTCTCTTTTCTCTGGAAACAGTGGCATTCCTGACCAAGGGCTATGTTTGGTATCGCAGCTCAGGCCGTTTGTATAAATACTGCAGCAGTGGCCCATAGCCTATAATTATATGTAGAGGGGCAAGGCAAGTTACAATGTGCCCTGGTGAATTTAAGTCATAAAAGGTGAGTTTGAGGTGTCCCTTTTGTGACCAGAGTGAAGTCATTACTTAATTTGTGCAAATGTGCTATTAAAAAGTTGGAAGATATGACTCATGTGATATATGCACAATTTTTAACTTTTTCATTTCTCTTGCCACTTTTGAAATGTGGCACAAAAAGTGCACATGGTTTTTCTCTTGAATGGGTATGACATTGAATTTACTCTGAGTTTTAATATTACCAATACTACTACTATTACTGCTACTACTACTATTACTGCTACTACTACTACCACTACTATTACCAATACCACTACTACTATTACTGCTACTACTACTATTACTACTACCAATACTACTACTACTACTATTACTACTACTACCAATACTACTACTACTATTACTACTACTACCAAAACTACTACTACTATTGCTGATACTACTACAACTATTGCCGATACGACTACTAATAATACTGTTACTACTACAACTACTACTACTATTACTGCTGCTACTACAATTACTACTACTTCCAATACTACTACTACTATTGCTGATAATACTACTACTATTACCGATACTACTAATAATAATACTATTACCACTACTGCTATACTAATACTACAACTACTACTACTAATACCGATAATACTATTACTACTACTACTGTTATTATTACTACTAATTCCAATAATAAAAATGTTAATTGCTCCAAATATTTGTGTTCTGAATTTAAATAAAGATATCATGTTTTAATACACAAATTGTTGGCCTCCACAAAAAACAAAAACATTTTAATATTCACAAATACAAAAGTGCTTTATGTGATGGACACACATTATGCAAAAAGACCAACTCACCCCATGAGGCAGCACCAAACTTCCCATAAACCATACAGTGTAAAAATGTAAGATCTGACTAGTTATCAGGTGATCTTGTGACTTTGACTTAATAAGCACTCCCTCTATATGTTTATTTTCTGGACTATCTTTAAGGTACATCATGTAAATTATGGTGAAAGTCTCCTTACCTGGAGCTGTATTTGGGAGTTATTCACAACTCCTAGTCCTCAGAAGTATCATTTGACCAAAGCTCTGACTGTCCAACTGAATGTTATGGGTGAATAGAAAGTCATTTTCTCTATTCCTATGAGACTCACATAAAACCTCTCATTGGAATTATTACAGAAAATTACTTTCTGCCCACATGAGATGGCAGTGACAGTTGGAGATTCTTTTTATGGGTCACAACTACAAATACTGGCCAGGAGATTTGTTTGTTTTTTTTTAATATTTTTTTTTAATTATATGTAGATAAATTTTTGTGAGAGCTGTCAATTGTTTAATTAAAATATGATGATATCCTTATGATATGCCCACTGTAAGGCACATTCTTCTAAATATGTCTATGTCTGTATCCCCCATACCATTATTTGCATTGCAGAACAAGAAATTGACTAGGATGTATCTATGTTCAACAACACAGCTTAATGATTGAAAGACTTACAAAACATAACTCAAACTCTTATAGTAAGCCTTGCAGGAATGTATGGGTTACAAATTGTATTATAATCACTCGCTGTAGAAAAGTATTATGTAAATGTAATTTAGACATTGTAGAAAAGATATTGCTAACTTAAGGAAAATATATATGTAACAATGTTGCTTGTTTTTTGATAGTTTTATCTTTTGTTAATACATTTTGTACATGCAGATGTTAGAGGAAACAAACAGGAATCAATTAAAGTAACCAGGCTGGAATGAAAAGAAAGCAAATGGTACTTTGTAGAGAGCCACTGGCAAACCTTATGTTATAAATGTACAGTGCATTGTTGTGTGTAAGTAATTTTCTCCATGGCATCATGCCGGGTATGATTCTCAGTATGCCAGTATGCTGTAACCTAACTGCTCACTTTAAGTCTCTAGAGTTATGTTCTTTTTTATAGTCTTTAAATTATCTGCAAATTTTATCCTAGCTCTTTACAGCATGGGATTAACGGCTGTTTTGTAATTTCATGAAACACAGGTTGACAATATGTGTTCATAAATTCCATTTCCGTAGCTTTCATGGCAAATAAAAGTTACTATGAATGCCCTCAAGAAAGATCTGCTGAGATGAGAGATCTAAAGTCAGCAATGACTGAACCTGTTCATGATAATTATTGCCATCTGTTCATTGTACTGTAGCCTACAGATCCTTTATGAATCCAAATATACAAACCTTGGATATATCACTTGGCTAATAAATGAAACCTAGCCTAAAAATATGTTTTATAACAAAAACAGGGTCTGCTTAAACTATGATTGTATAGTCATATGAATATGAATTGTGAACAAGTCATGCTGAGTTCACAGAGTTTTTTGGTCTGGATTTTGACGCAGAATCCGCCTCAGAATCCGGCTCCAAAAAACACCTTCCTTTGACTTCAATGGGAGCTGTTCACTTCTTTTTTCCGCTAGCGTTTTTTTCCTGCTCACGGAAAAAAGAAGCGAGCTGGCCGTTCTTGACGTGGATTCCACGGCTGAATCAACGACACTCCCTCCCGACAAGGCCCATTCATTTGGGACTAATCCGCGGGAGGTGTTTTTTGGAGCCAGATTCTGATGCAGATTCTGCGCCAAAATCCGGACCAAAAAACTCTGTGTGAACTCAGCATTATAATATTTCTATTCTTATAAATAATTTCTCCTTTGCCTTCAACGCAGTTGACTACTTGCTCTTGTTACAAATTCTATTGTTACAAGGCATTACAGACTTGGGTCTCTCATGAATCTATTCATACCTCCTGCACATTTAGCTTTCCCCACTCACACACCAACACCTCACCACACCACATCCTTTCTGTAGGTGTTCCTCTGTTCTCGAACTACCGCTGTTGTCCATCTATACCCTCTGTCTAGGCCAACTCATGGGGTCCAATGACTTTCAATACCACTGTTATGCCGAAAACAGTCAGCTATGTATCACAGACCCAGACATTACCACTTTTATCCAGAGCTCCAGAATGCCTAACAACTATAGCCTCCTTCTTCTCCAACTTTTCAAATTCAATATACTGTAGAGAATGGAGTTCATCAACTTTCTCCCACCACATGCAGCCCCCTACCTGACCTAAGTTAGCAGCCACACGTATGCCTTGGGGTAACTTTTCATTTTGCCCTATTCTTCAAACATCACATCCAAGAACCTAACGCTTCCTGCTACTTCCAACTCAAAAACAGTCATTGAATCTGCTCTTTCCTCAGTCCTGAAACTGCAAAAATGTTTTGTCCATGCCCTCATCATCTCATAATTGGGACTACTGCAACTTCCTTCTCTGTGACCTCCTGGCAAATGCATTCACTCCCTTCCAGTCTACCCTCAACTCTGCTGCTCGTTTAAATTACATCTTTTCTTTTTAGTTTTCAACCTCTCCCTTCTGCCAATTTCTTTTACCCATTGCCCAGCAAATAAAGTTCCCCACATATAATCTCCAATCCTCATAAGACCTGTTTCTTCATTCAGCTTTTCCCCTACTGTATCTATCCTCCTTCTCCTATAGGTTGTAAGCCCTTGTAGGCAGGGTCCTCTATCCCACTCTACTAGTTGGTCACTAAATTAGTCTATTATAGTTGTTTTTGTATATGTGTATTTTGCGTTTTGTATAAGACCCTCTTCAAATGTAAAACACCATGGAATTAACGATGCTCTAAAAATAAATAACAATAATAGTGGTGATAGTGCAAACAGTATTGCTGTTTGTAAATTTATTAAAATTCAATAAAATTCTTAATGGAAAAAAACCCCCAAAAACAGTATTCCTCTCCAACTTGATCTATAGTTAAAATAGTCAAGTAGTAATATGAGAATACTGGTAGAATCTCACTCTCATGCTTGATTTTACATGATAAAAGAGATTTTTGTAATTTGTTTTAAAAATATGCTTTGAAATTGGCATGTGTCTATTAGTCTGGGTGGCCTTCCATTCACACTAAAAGGTCACATTTTCTCTTATTGCCTTGTCTATTAACAAACATTTTCTTATTATCAGTTGTAAGAACAATCATAGATAGAAGTAATTTTCAAGAAAACATGGAAAGGCAAATGTTACTAATTTGTCTAATATTTCTGAGGGCACAAACTTTTCATAAGTTAGTAGATGTTCTTATATGGCACAATGTGAATGAAGTCCCGCAGTGCCAGCATTCACAGCTAATGTCCTTAATCTACAAAACAAAACATGTTCTGTGTAATAGTTTGATGTTGTTCAGAATCCCACCAACTGTGCAGAGCTCTCAGTCAGAGATCAGCCCTACTATCCATCTGTCATATCATTGAAAAGATCAATCTTATTACTTGTGTTGTTTCTAACTGCCTGGAACACAAATAACCTACATGATTCTGGATCCTACCACAGTCATTAGACTTTACTATTGGGGTACAGTTAGCTGTGATAGCACAGCTGGCCTGTAAATTTTCTACAACATTGGTAAAATGAGTAATGTCATCGGTGTTCTTAAAGTACTACCCTTAAACTTGTTATATTTGATAGCCCTTCTTTTTTAAGTTTCACAACTACTTTTCAAGACTTCTCTAATCCAAGTCATATAACATGTAGAGCTCTACGGGTTAAAATATACAACATCTTTATATCAACCCTTCAGTTAGAAGCATAAACTCAGTGGCATATATTGTACAATATTGGTGCCCTTAATAATCTCCTCTCTAACGAATCTTCTTGATTAACAGATTACCATCAATAGAGAAATTAGTATTAGAAACCTCAAAATATGTTTTCTTATCATTGAAACAGAACAATGTCTCTTGACCCCAGACAATAATAATGCTGAATTTATGGAATGTCAACGCTCATTAAGTGTCAAGACCCACAAAGCAACTATCTCAAGATGAGTATTGGGTTTGTCTAATATCTGTAATCATGTTTCAAAGCACATTTAGTCTGATATGTGCACCTCAAGCAAAGATCCGCACCTCACCTACCCCATTCTGTGGATAGAGCAGAGCAGGGTTTGGAACAGGCCGACTAATTTACTAAAACTCATTCAAGTTTCATGATATGAGTTAGAATGGTTTCAGCCTCTTTCTCAAACTCTCGGTCCCTGTGCCAGTCGGGCCATTTAGTTAGACTGGCGTATGATACATCAGTCCTAATAAACATTGTATGGTAGACTTTATATACCAATTGTATTTCCTTAATAAAAACCTGGAACCCCCAGAGCTTAATAAATCAATCAAATGAAACATATATGTTGTTATTTTCAATAGCTTTATTATTAGAGATGAACGAACAGTAAAATGTTCGAGGTTCAAAATTCGTTTCGAGTAGCCCTTCAATATTCGACTACTCAAATCGAATATCGAACCCTATTATAGTCTATGGGGGGAAAATGCTCGTTTCAGGGGTAGGCAACGTTCGATCAAATTATACTTACCAAGTCCACGAGTGAGGGTCGGGCTGGATCCTCCAAGAAGTCTTCTCCATGCAGCGTCCCCGCGGCGTCTTATGGCTCTGAATTCACTCTGCACTACAAGCGGACATGCACAGTCGGCTCTGCCCAGGCCCGATGCCTGGCAGAGTGAATGAAGAGCCGGAAGATGCCGCGGGGAAGCTGCACGGAGAAGACTTCTAAAGGTAGGAGAAGAACCAGCGTTGATTTTCCGACTGTATAGCATTCGGCCAATCAATGCTGGTTCTGCATCGAACTTTTCCATTCAAATAGCGAGTGGTACTCGATCGAGTACGAGTATTTTGAATACCGTAGTATTCTAACGAATACCTACTCGATCGAGTACTACTCGCTCATCTCTATTTATTATTTTAAGCAAACTTAACCTTTTGAGTCATATTTTTGTTTTTTATTTATTAGTTATAAAGGTGGTTTATAATATTCTGTTGTTACTATAACAACTGAGCTACAGAATAGAAATCTGTATGTTTCCTATATTCCCAGGTCTTGGAAATTATACTTTATACATGTGATGCATTGTTTTTATTACTATAAATAGTTTACTGTGCATGTATTCCTCTGGCTAAATTTGTACAAATAGGGTAGTGGAAATATTCTTCATTTTTTTTTATGAAGTCCATATTTTGGTTCATGTTATTGCATGTAATGTCAAGATAAATGTACATTATATCTTGTATCACATGGGCAAAATATTTCGTAATTCAAGGTCACAAAGTAGATGTGTGGTATGTTATTGTGTCATTTCTAATAACCTATGTATTGTACAGCGAGTGATAATGGACATATACCTAGAGAGATAAATAGATACATAAACTATTAGACTAAAATGGATAGATATTGGATACATATTAGATAGCTAAATCACAATGGATAAATGAATAGATAGAAGATTTTAAAATAAAATCACTAAAAATATGTCAAATTTGAACATATTCTAAGAATACATTAATTACATTGTTTGTTTTTCTGATTATCACAATAAACAATTTGTCTTTTACTATTACCATTACATTTTCTTGCTTTATTGCAGTAATACCTGGATGTAATTACCATTATTTAATTATGCACATATGTGCTGGTGTTAATTACTGTCACATCAAACATATTTTTATACATTGCACTTTTGTTGGTTACACAGTGAATACCCAAATACATCTTTTTAGATGGATTATTGAATGGGGATCCATCACAAATATCTTCTGTTTGTGTCCGTTATTTGATATTTTTTTTCCCCATTCTTCATTCTGAGCATGTGAAGAGGGAAAAACAGATTGCGAAATGGACAAAAACAGATGACGAACTTTTGGTAATCTGTTAGTGTCCACCTTACATAGACCTCAATGTTTACAAACAGAAACATGCAGATGGTTTTTACAACCCATTGAAATCAATGTTCAAAATCAGTTTTTGAGGATTTTGAGATGGCTTTAAAAACTGATTTTGTTCAAAGTGCCAAGCGTAGATACGAACCCAGTCTGACATACTTTATTTTTTAATGGTCGTCATGCGTCTGAATGAAAATCAATTCCTGTAAAATCAATTCATGTAAATGAGGCTATTCACATGACTGATTATTTGATGGCCCATTCTAACAAACAGCTAAAAGATAGGTCATGTCCTATTTTTACTAATATTCAGGGATCTCTCAGTAGACTCAAATCGAAAAAAAAAACAAAAAAAACCCCTCAAATCACTTCCCTATTTTACATATAAATAACACCAAAATAAGTAAACATCATTGACATTACCATTTCTGAACAGCATCAAACATTAAAATATAAGTATATTTATCCACTATGGTGAAGGATGAAAGGGGAAAAAATAAAATTGCCTAAATCATTTATTTCACCACTTTTCTCAAAAAAAGAAAAAAATGGATAAAAATAGAGAAAAAGTAAAATATATCTTCAAAATGGTATTAATTAGAAAGCTACAGCATTTCCTTTTTTTTTTTTTTTTTTTTTTTTTATTAAATGTAGATTGTGAGCCCCACATAATCCCACAATGTACATTTTTCCCTATCAGTATGTCTTTTGGAATATGGAATGGAAATCCATGGAAACATGGGGAGAACATACAAACTCCTTGCAGATGTTTTTTTTTATTTGCCCTTGTCGGGATTTGAACACCAGGACTCCAGCGCTGCAAGGCTGCAGTGCTAATGACTGAGCCACCATGTGGCCCAAAACTGCAGCATTTCCCACAAAAAGAGTCTGTATACAGCTTCATAGACAGAAAATTTTACATATATCAGAATACGGGAGTGCATACAAATTTTATAATTTTTTCAGTATTAAAATATAACTTACTATATAAATCAAAATTGTACTGATTTGTTGAGGATTTGGATGCCTCATGTCACAGATTTGTTTCAGGTCGAACAAGTTTGGTAACTTTTTTTGCCACGTTGTCTTCACTGAGGCAAAAAAGCAGTGTTTTGGCATTGTGAGGTTTCAGACTCAAATACACATGGCAATTGCAAAAAAGCAATGGCTTTATTAAAAAAAAAAAAAGATGACTTTTAAGTGGTTTAAACCACTGTCAGGGGTCCTAAGAAGCTAACTATCCAATTTCTAGCTCTCTAAGGCAAACACAGCCAAAGTTATGTCAAAGTGAAAGTGCTATGTGTCTATGGAAAAATGGATAGTAAGCACAGGATACAAACTCAAAGTTTTGGAGGAAAGGTGCTTGCTCATTGTTTTTCACACATACATTGTGGTTATATTGCAAAAAATAATAAGTTCCACAGGCTTGTTTTTATTTGGGAGGCAAATTTACAGCTGTGAGCCTAGTTGAAAAGTGATGAAGAGTTGGGTTCTCAAAAAAAAAAAAAGAAGGCACAAAAAATGATCCCTTTATTGAGGCAGATCTGAAATCAAAATGGTTTTAGCCAACACTGTGACGCAAACAGTGTGATATAGTGGAATGAGATGGACCTAGCTGCAGAACAAGTCTGGCTGAATGGTGGCAGTGGTGGTAGCTGTAGCAACTTGAGTGGCAGTGCGGCATGGAATTAGATGATGGACCAGGTCACAGGACATATCTGGTAGAGTAGAGGTAGCTGTGCCAAAATTACTGGCAAGGCAACATGGAAATAATATGATGAACCAGGCCGCAGGACATGTCTGGCTGAGTAGTAAGATTTTCAGGTTTGTGCAAAGTACAGCCATTTTAGTTAATCCAAAATGAATCCTCTTTTCTTCGGTTTCATTAAAAACTGAACAATTTGGATTATTCAGGTTGAACCCGGCTCATAAAAAATCAGTTTGCCTATCTCTAAACTTGACCCTTACTTTATTTGCATAATTTCTACATGACTATGTGCAGTCTTCTAAATACTTGTTTTTAGCTTTCATTTCTAGGTCTATTGTCCCTTTAAAGTGTGCCTCCAATAATAAAACAAATTTATATAAATGAATACTAAAGGTGAATATAAAAAAGTTTGTTATACAGTATATCTTAATAAAAAAAAATGGTTATTTCTAAATTGATAAGACTGCTTTCCTCTTTTTAGAGTATTTCTAACATAGAAGCCAATGGAGAGGTAATTGAGTATGAAGAGGCTGCTAGAAGAAAATGACATACTTCTGCTAAGTTCTGCTATATATGGTGAGTCAGAGAACTCTTTTGACACTACTATATGTATTTCATACAGTGATAGGGAGTTATTTTACTGAGGCAATAAATCATTTGGTAACTGGCAGCAGTCTCCTCCTCCACCTTTCCTTTCCATAGACTTCTATGTGTGGGGTTGACTGCAGGTGATGGAACTGTGCTACTCTGAAGTGAAGAAGAGCAAAACAACCTGATTTATGGAGAAGGAAGCATTTTTTTCTTTAACAAGATATATTACAATGTTTCTTAAATTCACATTTACTATTCATTTATTAAAAATTGTTTTAGAATTGACTATGATTTATAACCTACTGGTAGAGGAAATTGACAATAGATTTAATACAATTTAAAATTCAAGATGTAGCAAACGTTCTTTGTAGAAAATGCAAAGTAAAATAAATACATATAGAATATGGAATTGATTTTCACGCTTCCTTTTTAACATGTTCCACCAACTGTGAAGTTACTGCATTAGTAGAAAATGGCTAAAGCTAAGCCTTGGAAAGTAAAGCTTTACAGCAGTTGAACTTTTCTGATCTCTCTAGATCCTTAATAATGTTGTCAGTGCTGATCAAGCATCTGCCAGTGTTCTCCAGACCTCCTGAGATATCTAGTAGTTTTCATTCATCATCATAGGGCCAAATAATTGAAGCAATCCGTGCGCTCCAGGGTAACTCTGTCAACTGTCATACTTACTTGTCTATGATACTTGTCTGTTAGCATGGCTTGGTTTCTTTGGTGTACTCAGAGAGGGCGCAGAGAAGGCACAGATGAATGTTCTTTTCTAGTCAGGGCTCACTTTTGTGTTGTGTTTAAGAAGAATACGACTTAAGAGAGATATGTTGGTGCAGTCTTCTACTCCCAGTGAAATGATGTGTTCTTTTAAAATCAGAACTTTGCATATTTCATGAGAATACATATTAATGACTTTAAGATGTAACAGAAAGGTTGTCTATCTCTTTTAGATAAAATGTCATCTAAATTAAACTTCAAAACGGAAAAGACTGAGCAACAGCTCTATGTCCACTGCCCGGCCGACTAAACAGTCAGTCTCGGTCAAATGTGAATTTGAATAATCTATTCATTGAGAAATGTTAAAGCAGATTTCACTTATCTACTGCAAATGGAAAGTCAGTAGAATGCAATTTAGGAAAATGCCAGCAGCCTCACCTCAAACATTAGCTGTGCTACTATCATTTACTGCATATTAAAGAAGTACCTGGGATACAAACTTGCTGTGCGGAGACAGTGCATAAGTCTGTCCTGCAGATTCAGGCCATATTATTATTATAAGTGATGGTGATAGTAGTAGGAATTAACTGGATCCCAGCATATCAAATCAGCCCTGCAGAGGGTCTCCTGAATCAAATAGCGTTTGATGTTTCGGCCCCCCAAACCCCTTCAGAACTGAAGCGATCCCTTAAAAAGCAGGTTTTGGACATTTTCTTGAAAACTTATAAGCCTCCTAACATCCTAAAAAAAAATAAGTGTGCATGACGATGATGCTAACATAAAATAGAGAGATGTTAAACGTTACCTATTCTGTGTGATATGACCATCTGTTTTACAAGCTAACAAATGTAAATTTTGAAATCTGCTAATTTCCAGTTTTTTTCTGTAACCTTTTTGGAAATAAATTCTAAACATATCACTACCATAAAGTACAATGTGTTACTAAAAAACCCCTCTCTTATTGTAGGTACACACTATTGTTTCTTCTCTATTGTTTTGGTTCATCAGGGGACTCGAACATCAGAGAGACAGACCACTAAAACAGCAGTTACACATGGAGCCCCTGCGAACCTCATTGACTATATTGGGGTCAGATTGATGACTGTCATTTTTAAGCTGAAGCCGTTGGAGGAAAATTCCTTTGTGCAGGACTTTTTCCTCCATCCATTTAAGGTGGACACTGCTATGGAGACTCTGGCTTAGATACGAGAGTAGCCATAGAATTACATGGATAAATAGAAGTATTCCAAAGTTATTGTGACATAAAATGACACATCTGATTTGAAAAATTGGGCTGCGTCTTGAAGATCAAAACTGGTTGCATCTTTGAGGGGTTAATGTTACGTTCCTATTCCATAAAAGGATTGTCTCCTACCTCTATCACAGCAAGGTAACAGTTTTTTGTAGTTTTGTTTCAGAGGGGTTGTAGCTCTTTTAGGATATAAAAAGTAGATAAAAAATTTATGTTTTCATTTTGATATCTATAAAGTATGTGTCCTAAATATAATATACGTTGTACGTACAATATCTGGATTAGACATATGTATGGGTCAAGTTAAAATATGTAGTAACCGGTTTAATTAAGAAATAGTGTACATCTCTTCCCTTCTTATTGATGAAATGGTTTTGTTCCTCTGCCTACTATATTTTATGCTAGATAATTCTCTCCCTGACTGCTTATGTTATCTAGCATTGGCACAGTCTGCAGATTCTGACAAGACATGGTTTGCATACCAATTTCTTTACATTGAGCAGTGCAGCAAACACAATATTAAGCAGATATATTATGGGAAGACTGCTTTTTGGAAATGTCTCACTTACAAAGGGTACATTATAATTATGCTATTAAACTTGCTACAAAATAAAGGGCAAGCTTTAAATGTGTAAATTCCTCCCATTGCTGATAATGTTATGTTGTGAATCTTATTTTGCACTGTGGAGCAATTCTGGTTTTACAAACTGTTTAATTTACTACTTGTGACATTGCTGCAATATGCATCTGACCCAATATGTTTAAAGGAACTTGTCAAGGCTATTTGGACACTAACCATATGTAGGTCCTTATGTCTCAAATAGCCTACTCTTAGGGTGAGTTCACCAGGGTTTTTTTGAATCAGAACCTGAGGCCGCCTCAGGTTCCGATCCAAAAACCAGGTAGCGACGACTGAAAGCTGGTGCACTGCACTCTGCTCCGGATTAGGCCCAATGAATGCGCCTAGTCCGGAGGAGGGAGTTTCTTCAGGCCGAATTGCGAGGCGACTTGGCCTGAAGAATGAACATCTCGCTTCTTTTTTCCAGGAGCCGGAAGAAATGGTTCCTGGAAAAAAGACCTGAGCAGCTCCCATTGACTTCTGGGCAGGGTTTTGAGGCGGATACGGCCTCAAACCTTGACCAAAAAACTCTTTGTGAACTTACCCTAAATCCTGTCATTTCCCTTAATAAAAAAAAATGGGGCCTCAGCCTTATAATCATCTGGCTTCAATAATCCTGGTGCCTGTCATTCATTGAAGCTGGAGGAGTACACCTCAGCCATGTGACAATGTGCATGTGCTGACCCTCACCTGCGTGCACACTAAAGCGGAGGTAAATTCAGTTCATTGAACAACTGTGCAGGAGCTGGAAACACCAGAGATCACCTCAATGAATGTCAAATGATTAAGTATAAAGGTTTATTTATTTCATAGCAGCCATTGACAGTGTCAGGAATAGGCTATTTGGGACAATAAATCACCAGTCTATAAGAAACTGTCGGCAATTTAGTGTCCCAAATTTACTTGACAAGTTCCTTTAAACAGTTTCTGATAATCTTGTACCCCCATTATAAGACATTCATTGCCACTCTGGAATCATATTTGGGCTTTGCAGACTGGATATACATTTCTTGTCCTGACAAATTCAACAAATTAATGTATCTGTTGGAACAAACTGAAGGCATGCTCAAGATACACCGTGTATAGTGCACAAAGACATTGGCAAAAGGATACGGTATGATGTCTACTGACCAGACTACAATTAGAACAACGGCATGCTGTTGATAAAGGTATCATGATTTAGTGCAACTTTCCATTGCACTTTATAGGGCCCTTGAGATGAGCGAGTATATTCGATCGAATACCTCTGCCGCATAGCTTCCGCCGCCAGGGAAGATGGGAGGGGCAGTAAAAATTTGACGCCCCAGAAGTGTTTTTGCATCTGGAGCTATGCAGCGGAGGTATACAATTGAATATACTTGCTCATCTCTAGTAATTACATATTAAGGTACAAATTTTCACTTATACCTTTTTCTGGAGTGTTTCATCTGTGGGCATTCTCATTTGATGCTCCAACAATAGTCAGCCATCATATGTACATCCCATCTATCTTGATACCATGCCTCCATGACCTTCAAATCTTGGTGGAATCGCTCACCATGCTCATCACTGACTGCACCAAGATTTTCTGGGAAGTTAGCAAGATGGCTATGTAAAAAATGCAATTGCTCATGTTGCAACCTAGCAGTTTGAAGCTCTCCATGAGTTACTGGACAATTTCGGCATAATTCTGTGCTCGTGTATTTCTAAGAAAGTCTTTAACAATGTTTTTAAATGCCAACCAAGCATTATTTTGAATTTCTGACATTGTTCCAATGAAACGTTCATCTTTAACAAGGTGCCGAATCTGTGGACCATCAAAAACACCGGCCGTTATGGGGCATGGGTGTATAGCTTATGGTAAACTAGGATATTCTATTTCACATTTCTTTTTCTTGTTATATCCTGACATTTTCACTACACAAAAGTAACAATCACTTCCCTGATCACTGGGCTCTCTCCAAATTATAGGTATACCTGGGGCTGGAGCTCAGCCAATCAGGAAGCTTCAAAGCAGCAATAGAAACCCTGAGAGGTAAAGCCTGCAGAACCTTCTATGCCATCAGAAGACAACTGTACCACCCAAAACCACAGGTGAGGGTCTGGCTGAAGATATTTGACGCAGTCATCTCCCCGATCCTTCTCTATGGCAGCGAGGTTTGGGGCCCAGCCACCTACCCAGACCAGTCAAAGTGGGATTCCAGCCCAACAGAGAACTTCCACATGGAGTTCTGCAAATACCTGCTCCATGTCCATCGCAACACCTCCAACATGGCCTGCAGGGCAGAGCTAGGCAGACTCCCCCTATGGCTCACCATACAGAAAAGGGCGCTAGCTTTCCAGGCAAACATCCAGGGGAGCAAGCCCGACTCCTACCACGACCAAGCATGGCTAAGCCACCTGAGCAAACCAGACACCCCCCAACCAAACAGCCAACCACTAAACCAAAAACACCAACAGATGATAACCAAGGCCAAAATAAAGGCAACCACAGAGGCAAACAGAGAGCGGTACATTGAAGAATGGAGAAACGAAATAAATAACTCCAAAAAACTCACTGTGTACCAGTCATTGCAAAGGGACTGCACCGTGGCCACCTACCTGGAGAGAATACGCCACCCCAAACACAGACAGACCCTGAGCCGGTACAGACTGAGCACCCACAACCGCCCCACCCCACCTCCCCATATAGCGGTCACCAACTAAGAGGAAATCGAGACTCCACAGACTGTTATAACATATATTTTCTAGAACAGTGATTCCCAAAGTGGTCCAGGTGGACCCCCAGGCGTCCATGGGAGACTCGACGGGGGTCTACGTAGATGTATATTTCACACTTTTTGACGAGTTTTGGAAATATGGTAGAACTGTAGCAGCAGGGGGTCCACCAAATCCTGTAAAATGTTGAAAGTGGTCTATGAGAAAAAAAGTTTGGAAAACTCTGTGCTAGAATATGTAAATATTTATATAATGTATATGTAAATATGCACATGTATATATTAATATGTATATGTTAATATGTAAAGATATATATAAATATATAAATATGCAAAGATAGATAGATTTAGATGGCAACTTAGGCAACCACTTAGGCAAGGCCTAACTTTGGTATTTAAGGCATAGCCATAGGGCATGCCATAAATGCTTTCTTGCACAGATTTCTCCATAAGTCTCATAGATCTTAATGAAAGAGGTTACATATAAGTGTTGTCAATGCTCCACTAAATTTTTTGGAGAATGTAGCTGGGACTTGGTGACTGGGTGTCAAATACTAATCTTTCTCAATATGTGATGGTCCCAAATATGGGACATGAACTTATCAGGCTTTTATGGCATCTCTGATGGATATGTATAAATGCCTAAGATAAGAATACTACTTAAAATTCGTCAGGAAAGTAGGACCCATTAACTAAATATAAATATGAGGAAAAAAAAAATCTAATTTCTGTGCTGCCAGTGTTGTGGTTTCATACAATCCTATGAAGCAAAGAATTACAAATGCTCTTTTTTTTTAATAAAATGGATCTGTCAGGTTAATATTGTATGCTACTTTATGTGAGGGCAGCATATTACAGTTAAGGGACTGCTAGGAGTGCAGGAAGAACATGTCGGAGACACAGTTCATGAGCCGGCTGGATTCATGAAGAAAGCGCTCCTTCATCTCCCTCACTCCTTCAGGCAGTATTGGACAAGTTGCAGTGTGGTGGGGCAATGGTGAGGCTGTGTGGTAATGTGGTGTATTGTGAATACACCAGTCTTAGAGTTTTGGCTAGTAGGAGTAGCTGTAACATAAGCCCTTAAGTACAGCTACACATTATACTTACAGATCTGTTTTTGCTGCTAATGTTATTGTGAAAACCCTTTTTATAGTGACATGCATTGCATGTTAACACAAATCTTATGTTCTAGCAATTATCAATGTATAAAAAGATGTGTTGCAGAGAATTACACATTCTTACAAGAAAGCAATATATTTGTTAAAAAATTGTTAAACACCTCAACATTAAAAATGTTATGAAAAAATTGTTAAAACACCCCAAGGAAAATAAAAAGATTGGAGACAAATTGTATACAGTTGGCACCTATGCCAGTCTCTAAACCTGAATAGACTATAAGTGTGTATGTATATTATAGATTATTGTCTCCCTTTAACAACAGTGAATTAAAGGGGTTGTCCCATGAAAAGCATCCTATCTATACTGCTAGTTTATGTGGATTTAAGACTTTTCCTATCAAAACTGCTTTGTTTGGCCGCTATCTTAATTTATTCACTTTATTGTTTACATTCAGTTTCTATGGCCACGGGGCTTATCTGCTCAGTTCCCAAGTGACTTAGCTCCCTACTAAGGGTGGAGAGAGGAGCTGAGTGCTCGGCAGCAGCTCTGAGCTGTTTATCTGACAAGTAACAGAGCTCCTCAGATAGAGGAGGGGGGAGGTGAGAGCTCCCGCTTTCTGATTCTGGTTTAATTGAATTTGGATGAGAAGGAGTCTGTTACCTCTGTATGTAATGCAAGCTAACACAAATCCAGCTCTGCTACATCAGCTTCTACATCAACTTCATACTGTAGTAATGCATTTACAACCAATCCCTCATTACTGACTGCAAACATAGCAGATAGCAGAGCAAGTGAAACCCCGCCCACCAATGTGCCGAGAAAATCAGGAAGTGAACAGAGCAGACAGCCTGCAGGTTGGTGAACAAGAGTTATGGGAATACCCCTTTAATATGTATAGTCTAACAGGCACAGGAATTATTGTTTCTTACTAAAGAGATTCAGAACTGTATGGAGACTTGCTCTTCAGGCAATGCTTCATGGAATAAAGTACATAAATTAGCTCATATAGTTTGCCATTGTGTCTTATGCTGTACAGTTTCCAGTAAATCATATATGGGTGGCAGTATGTATTTTTAAAGGGAGTCTGTAACTAGTAAATTGGTTATAAAGCAGAGATAGATCTATAGTTTCCAAATATATCTCTGTTATTGAGCTTATACCCTCCTTTTGATGTAAATTGATGTTTTATTCATGTGCAAATTAGGGGACAAATGGTTTAGGGGTGTGGCTTAGGAGGTCTCAGCTCTAGATTCTTGGGCAATGCACTTTCCCTTCATATGCATATGAGTGCAATGTGAGTTACATAAAAATGAGGCTCCAAAGCTGAATAACTGAGGCATATATGGAAACTGTAGAATCACCTCTACAAGGTATTGGGATTAGGTTTATAACAAATTTACTGCTGACAGACTTCCATCAATCTCTGTTTAGGTATTTCTGGTTATTTATAATTCTATAATCCATCACAAATCCCTACATTTGTACCTTGTACATGGCAGATATTACTATAAGTACATGTTTAGGCAATGTACTCCTGAGCTCTATGGGTATCTTTATGGATAAGACCACTCTCAGGCTCAGGAAATGATGTGGAGACCGGTACATTGCCTGCCTTATAACTCATATGTCTGCAGATTATTATCCTTGTGAAGTGGATCTAATAAAGCTTACATGTAATTTTCTTGAGAAGCCCTTCTTTCCGGGCTCAGATGAATTATATTTCCTGTTCCTTATGTTATTTTCAGTGTATAGTGCCATAAGGGTATAAACCAATGTGTTTTTGTAAAGTTTTAGCTTTTGCTACCTTAACAGTATCTGCAAAATAAATGATACTACAGATTTGAACCCTCAGAGTCCCAAAGCTTTTGTTCCTGTGGAGATCAATATGAGAACACAAGCTAGAGAAAGCATAGTACACTCAAATCATTGAGCATGCAGCACTGGGATGAATTATTATGTGTTACATTAAGCATTTTCACTATAGAAACATTATCAATTAAATGATAAAACCAATGTATGCAATCTGCTATCATTCTAATTGTACAAATCAAATAAAAACCAGCATGTAACAATATGAAGCATACTAAAGAAGAAAAATACAAAGACTTGGTTAATTGCCAATGGAATTTCTACAAGGGGAAGTATATTACACCTTAATGTGTCTACGTTATGATACAGGAGCAATTGTAGTGCTGGGTTTATCATAAAGATGCTAATACATTCATCTATTCTAGTGTCATGCTGATTTTTTTCTAATCTGATTTTTACTGAATATTAAATAGATATTTCTTAAACAAACAATGAATTAAATAGAAGTATCAAAAGGACCAACCAACAATAAATATGTAGAATGAAAAAAAATATATGTATCTTTAAGATACTTGTGCAGCAATTGCTATTACCTAGCTCCTCCATGTTGACTGTCAGTTTATATCACTTCAATCAGTTCTGTCCAGTGATTTATTCTCAAGAAATGCACATAGTCATGGCTTTAGTAACCATTCATGTATGTGCTCCCAGCAGATGAGTAGCCTGGAGCTCATAGAACATACCCAAAGCTGAAGAGAATATAGTCTACTAAACATGCTTACAAAAACAAGAACAGTTAGTAGTTAGGATACAAAAATAGTATGCATTCTAAATGCATAAAAACTGAAAAAATAAAACTGATATATCCATTGCCATCTCAGGCCTTACTATAACTCCTAGGCAGCATGCCTGCTGCCTTGGGGTTGTGTTTGACTCAGACCTTTCTTTCACCCTCCCATATCTAATCACTCGCATGCTCATGTCAACTCCATCTCAAAAACATCTCCAGAATACGCCCTTTCCTTACCAGAGATACATTAAAGACGCTTTATGTTGCTTTGATTCACTTTCGCCTTGACTACTGTAATTCCCTACTAATCAGTCTTCCCTTTACTAAACTCTCCCCTCTACAATCTATTCTGAATGCAGCGGCCAGGCTCATCTATCAGTCTAGATGCTACAGCGATGCCTCCGGTCTGTGTCAGTCACTACAATGGCTTCCTATTCATTACAGAATACAATAAAAATTTATCACCCTCATCCACAAGGCTCTCCATAATGCTGCAGCTCCCTACAGTTCCTTCCTCGTCTCTGTCTATCACCCAACCTGCACTCTCCACTCACTCAATGACCTACGACTTACATCCTCCTTTATAAGAACCTCCAACGCTTCAAGCGCAAACTAAACTTTTCAGACAGGCCTATCACAATTCCTTATATAAACCCTTCCATATCATAATTAGAATCCCTAAAATGAACCCTCCTCTTTTCTCGCTCCCACATCACCCCATATGATATGATGCTGTTTCAGGACTTTATATGCCCAGGCACACTCTGCATGTTAAAGGACACGACTGGTGACGACTCATACAGTTTTATGTTTATGAAATGACAGTAACCTCTATTACAAAATTGTCTGACCTCTGTATAAGTAATGCTACCTCCGATGCCGCTCCTACTACCTCTTGTGTCACCCCCTCTACGTTGTAGATTGTAAACTCTTGTGAGCAGGGCCCTCAGTCCCATTGTGCGAAGTGACTATTTCTTTGTAATGTATCTTTTTGTCTGTACTCAATGGGGTGTAGGTGTAAGGGATTCTGTATAATGCAGGGAAGCTGAGACTAGAGATCTCATCAGTTGAGAACACAGTTGTATTGGTGGCAGTTTTAGATTTAATTTTCCACTGGTAATTTCTCTGGAGATTTTACTTCTAGAACAGCTGAGAATCTCATCTTTCATATGTCTGTAATGGATAGTGAAATACTGTAGAGAGGCAGAGAGACCTGCTGTTATTCTGTCTCCTTGTAAGGTGGAAGTTGGGGGCACACTTGGTAATGTTATAAAATAAGAGGTCAAAGGACTTTACTTGTAAATCAATTTGGTGGTTACATAAATCCAAGATGGAGTCATAATATTTGTCAGTTACCATTATAGAATGAGGATGCAAAGGATTAGCACATTCTCCGCCATACCTGATGCTGTCCAGCAAAGGTCTGGATTCTGGGGGACCCAAAAGACATCTTCTATGTCTCTCAGAAATGAGTGACTACCCATCTATAGCCCCAGCAGTAAAATGGCAAATATCTCTCTCTATAGTCCAGCTACTACTGAAGCACACTGAAGTCTGTCAATGATTCTGATTCCGATCAAACATACAGGGACACTTTGTCCATAGCAAATTACTTCAGAATTGCACATGTCACTTCGGCAAAGTGGACACTGTATCCAAAATCAGTGAAGGTCTTTATGAACCTATTCTATAGGCTTCCCTAACTATAGAGGAGAATGTACCAATCCCCATATGTGGTCAAATGACATGCCATGCAGGGGTGAACCTGCCCCTCTCGCCGCCCGAAGCGAACGAGAGAAAGCCGCCCCCCCCCGCCGGGGAGGGGCAGGGCTTGGTGGAGGAGGAGGGGCTTGGCGGAGGGGCGGGGCTTAGCGCCGTTCATAGGCATGAGAGCAGGCCTGCTCTCTGCCTGAGTGTGAGGGGAGGCTGCCGGAGCAGCGCTGCTTCAGCGGCCTCCCCAATCCACCGCTCCGTACTAAGCCAGTCCAGGACAGCTTGTCCTGGACTGGCTTAGGTAAGAAAAAATGCCGCCCTCCCTGAGGCCCTGCCATAGCGCCGCCTGAAGCGCTCGCTTCAGGTCGCCTCATGGGAGGTGCGGCCCTGCCATGTGGTATATAATACAGTGTAAAACATTACTGTTAATGGAAAACTTATCTATTTGAAAAAAATGCAATACAATAGCGTTTTTAATCCCTTATGGGGTACTACAGAAGGATGCTTGTGCTGCAAGTCAACAAGGACAGGTAACCCCATTTTTCTATCTATTTACAGGGAAGAAAAGTGGCCTGAGTATGAGTAAAATGGTTTTAATTGGTTTTGGTTTTAATTGGAAATTTTAGGAAACATCACATGATACTAATGTACAAAATTTTCAATGTTTTTTTACAAGAACAAACTTGAAAAAACAAAGGGTATGACAATTTTACAATTGTTATATAGTCTTCTCTACATCAATAATGTCAGCACTGTATTAAATTACATGGTGGCCCATTCAGTGCTCAATATACAAATTCTACTTTAGACCCTACACATCTTTATTATTATTTAATATTACAATCATTAGAGAGTATCTAAGCTTTAAAAATGTTAAATTGTCTTTAAATATCATGTCTTCCACCAAAAATGATGTGTTGCCTAGTGTTACATGATTTATTCCATCCAGCTTTTGAACCAGCTTACATCCTATTGCTGAGTACATGTCATAGTCATTTTATTTCTACAGTGAATCAATATAAGGATGCACAGCCCTATCCTATCCTAGACCCCTACCCAAAATTGAAAAACTATCAAATATGTTCCTATAATCAGCAATGCTGCATCTATAGCTGCAATGTGCAATTCCTACTGGAATAGCGCTTTATAGATCTTTCTTTATACATTGCACGCACTATAAAATAAACCAGTTTATATTACTATCAAAATGCAGATGTCAAATAAAAAGGATTGTATAAAAGATATGAAAGCTGGCCACTTTAACTCATTTAGCATGCAGACCGTAGTTGTGCATCTGCAAGCCAAGACATCCTCACCATATGACACGCTGAAGCTCCTTTCCAAATATAGACACCAGGCTGGTTGCGGCAGTGCCTGACAAGCATTTTACGCTTATTAATTAGGTGCATTGCAGGAAATGCATTCATTTCACTCCTGAAGTTTCCTAAACTTCCACTGCTCGCTTTTCTCTCCATGTTTTGAAGTTTTTAGTGCACCATCTGGAGAGTCAGCTGCTATGTTGCATAATTACCCACTGTAATTATTTATAAAATATATATTGATGTAATAATAGAGTATTTGCCAATTAGTGAAACAAAAGTATCCAGGACTTTCAGCAATGCTATTATAAAGCTGATATACAGCCATATAACAAAGGTCAGTTGGTTGCTGTGGTTTATCATTTGAAACCAGATAAGTGGGGGAGGGGAGGAAGTGGGAGTGGGCACTCTGCTAGTCATACTCAGACACTTACTGTAAAAAAAACACCATAATATTTTAATATTTTTACATTTTCTTTGTCATTCTGAAATACAGCAGGTTTTTAATCAATTAGAACTATAGATGGGCGAACTTAGCAAGACTTGTTTTGACAATATTCATGGGTTCACATGTCTCTACAATAGGCAGGGGCCTAATTGAGGTTTCAAAACATAAGAAACAAATATACCCACCTTGCCTCACTTGCCTCACTTCTACTGGGCTCCCTTGTGGCTTCTGGCACACTAAGGGACCACTGGATGCCAACATGGAGCCCAGGAGAGGTGAGACAAGGTGAGTATATGTGATTATTATGTTTGTAAACCTCTCCTGGGCCACCCCCTATTATACTGTGGGTCGGTAGAGACCCCAGAGTACAATTGTGACAAACCCAAATATAAGAGTGACAATCCACAAAAGTTTCAGGTTTGTGTTAAGCTTGAAATTTTTGGAAAATTTTGATTGAATCTGATTTGTTCTGAACTGGATTGGAATTTAATGGGGAATTTAACCACGTATTACAGGAGTTTTTCCCTCTCTGTTGCTTCCATTACAGAGATATTCCAAATATGGACATTTATAGCATATTCACAGGATATGCATTGTGTCCAATAGATATGGGTACCAGCTCTTAGGATCAATCTATAGAAAAGGGGTTCCAGAATGCCTTTCCACTTATTGAAGCTACCAACCCATGAAGTTGCTCTTCATGTTCACAGCCCTCTACATTCATCTTTCTTGCCAACAAGTGAGCATGTTTACTCTTAATGAATAGACAAAACTGTCAATATATTCAACCACCTTGTTATTCATTCATGACCCAGATAAGGTACCTGCAGCTTTTTGACAGGATGGGGAGCTGTTTCCTCATTCTGGAGATAAGTACAATTCCCAGAGGTGGTATCAGCCATTTAGGCATATTTGTGGTATATGCAATAAATGTTTAAGGTTGGAATACCCTTTAACATATGCATTGTCACACTCCATGGTTGCTTAGTAGGTAGAGTCTTCCAGCTCTTTTTCAGCTCTATGTTCCTACTAAGCCATAGTACTGAGACAAAATTTCTCGTTACACCTCATCATGTCCATTTGAAGGGTTTAAATGTACTCTAGGACCACTTGATCTCCCAGCTGCTTCTACCAGTAGCATACTAAAATGTTTAGTTGGAGAGTAAATCAGGGCATAACACTCAATACATTTTAATTTCTATAATGGTAAATCAAAAAGTAGCCTTGGCCATTAATATGTGCTTAATATCTGATCAAACATATGAATGGGCCATGGTGCTCATGTTTGTGCTGGGCCACCTTCATTGTTTATGCAGGCACTCTGATATACATACTGTACCTCATAATGTATACTGTCCAGCCTGAAGGACCTTCCATCAGCTATTACACTTCATCACAGTGTTAGAATTTTTTCAGCTCCAGTTATGCTTATATAAGAAACCATGGTGCTATTAAATTACATATTTCCCCAAAAAGCCTTGCAAAATTTTATTAGGCAAATGTCAGTTCCACCAACACAGTACTAAAACATCCAGTAATAGATGGTTGTAATTACAGAGACAAATTGTGAATGTAATTGTTCTGGGTCTTCAAAGTGCAAAGCAACTAGATCTGTCAAATTGCTATTTTCAGATGTAATTACATTAGTTAAATCCACCCAAATAATATTATATCATAGGCAAGCAATTAAAGGAAGGGGTATGTCAGCAATATCACACACACATATGACCTAGTTATTCCTAAATGGAAGAAGTGGAATTATTATTTACAAATACACTAGGATATATAGTGTCATCCATATGCTTCTTCAATTGACTATACAGATATGAAATGAGACAATAATGCTAAGGTTTGAGCTGCTAGTGACTAAATAGGTCAACAGAACTTGTGCATCTCTTCTAGCAATAGATTGAATGGGATCACATCAAAACACTATCTCTTTAGGAAATTAAAGGGGTTGTATGGGATAACTGGAAATCCCTACACTAATCTAAACACCCTCGTACTTTCTAAATAAATAATCAAAAATGTATAGTTACCCATATCTCTGAGGCAGTCATGTGAGCACCTCAAGGACATTTACTGGTTATCCAGTGACCTGTTCTGGAAACAGAACATCACTACTACTCCCTCCCATCCACTCCATTATACTTACTTTCCAAGCTTCTTCCTGCGGGGCAGCTTCTCCTTCTTTTCTGACTGCTGGCACTTGTCCCAGTGCTTTTCATCTCTCTGCTTCTGATAATCCACCTTTACTGCACAGCTTCAATGCATATGCAGCAAAGGTGGATCGTTGCCGCAGAACACAGAGCAGTACTGGGACAAGAGCGTGCACCAGCAGTCAGAAAAGAAGGATGGGCTGTCCTGCAGGAAGAAGCCTGGAAGGAAGGAAGAGATGTAAGTATATAATTGGATCCAGGGCTAGGCTGAGTAGGTTGGGAAAAGCTAGTAGTGGGCGGGATAGCCAGGGAGGGGGTGTACAGGAGGGAGGAAGGAGGGGAGTGAGGTGAGAGGGGTTAGTGTGGAAGTTACATAGCATGAAGATGAACAATCTAAACAAATGCAGAAGACACCAGGATCTCCCAGTTGGAGAAACACTTTCTAAACATTTGACCTCTTTCTCCACCATCATGTCATCAGCTCAGGACAGTTTTATTTATATTTTTATATGTGAAAAATAGTAATATGGGTTGGACAGATTGATAGAAATAGACTAGTTATCCAGCTTGTTACTGTACATGTAGCTCTAATAAAACATTAACAATAAAACATTTTATCTAATTTATCCAAAAGGTTTGATTGATGAAGCACCTGAATTTGAGGCAATAACCAATGCAGATAAGAAAAATGAATAGGATTTCCCCTAAGAGTAGTATTCCAATATAGTACAGCCTGTATATAAATGCAAATTCATATAATTGTAACTGCAAAACAATCTATTTTGGGAACCAGTAGAAGATATCATACTTTTCTAGCTTTTTATGATGTTCTAGAACAGGGATTTCAAGTCAAATATTCTCTATGCCAAAAAACAATAATGTACCCCAATACTATGCTCATACACTAAACATGACCCATGAAAAGCCTAGCATTAGAAAAACGCAGATAGCTCTTAAAGACATTGCATTAACAGACTAGAATACATGTATCACAAGATGAAAGAGAAGTTAGGCTCTAGAACAATGAAGCACTAATGCAATATTCTATGCATCTCCGATTTTCCACATTGTGTAACCTCCTTTGTAACAGGCTGATCACGATATCCTGCTGCCAGGAGTTTTTCTTTTTAGTTGAATGGATAGCTTCAGGAAGTATTGCATATTGACAGCTTCTGGGATTTGGGATTCTCCATTCTGGTCACAGATGGGTCTTAAGTAGGGAACTTCAGTTAATTTCACAATACAAGCATGGGTTCCTATCTCCACTGGGGTGTTTAATTTCATATTATGTTATAGGAGCAGAAAAACTGAAAGCAAGGCAAGGATGGATTTCAGGACTATTGACAATAATTGGATTATTTGGGTTTCCATTTAGGTGGCTTTTTGACAGATGAGATAGAGGAGTTTGCAATTCCAGCCAATATGTTTGATGGAATTTGCAATGGAGGTTTCTAAGGCAGCCCCAATGCAGATATGAACATAGCTCTACGCGGCATATAAATTGGTAGCCTGAAGCTGAAACTTTTGTTCCTCTGCTGGGTGTCAAACAAAAAAAGGGGAAGAGCGTCTCTTTAAATAGCAGATGATCATTTAAAAAGAATTAAAAATTAGGCAAACTACAGAATTTTTAGTTTTATCCTGATATGCTAACTGCAGGAAATATGTCTGAAGCATTGTTATAGATTATTCCTCAAATTTGTATGAGTTCAATTACAGATTACAATAAATTAGAGATGAGCGAACACTAAAATGTTCGAGGTTCGAAATTCGATTCGAACAGCCGCTCAATGTTCGTGTGTTCGAACGGGTTTCGAACCCCATTATAGTCTATGGGGAACAGATACTCGTTAAGGGGGAAACCCAAATCCGTGTCTGGAGGGTCACCAAGTCCACTATGACACCCCAGGAAATGATGCCAACACCTCTGGAATGACACTGGGACAGCAGGGGAAGCATGTCTGGGGGCATCTAACACACCAAAGACCCTCTATTACCCCAACATCACAGCCTAACAACTACACACTTTACACACTCAATACCACCTCTCTGACAGTAGGAAAACACCTTGAAACATGTGTATTTGGCACTTGCAGTGAGGAGAGCTTGTCACCAGCAGTGAATTTGGCCCTTGTAGTAAGTTGAGGTTGGCACCAACATTTGTTTTGAAAATCAGGGTGGATTGAGCCTCTAACCAGCAGAGTTTGGGCAAATTCATGGTGGAGGGAGCCTCTAAAAACCCCAGTTTGGACCAATTCATGGTGGAGGGAGCCTCTAACCAGCCCAGTTTGGGCAAATTCATGGTGGAGGGAGCCTCTAAAAAACCCAGTTTGGACCAATTCATGGTGGAGGGAGCCTCTAACCAGCCCAGTTTGGGCAAATTCATGGTGGAGGGAGCCTCTAACCAGCCCAGTTTGGACCAATTAATGGTGGAGGGAGCCTCTAAACAGCCAAGTTTTGGGAAATTCATGGTGGAGGGAGCCTCTAACCAGCCCAGTTTGGACCAATTCATGGTGGAGGGAGCCTCTAAACAGCCCAGTTTGGGCAAATTCATGGTGGAGGGAGCCTCTAACCAGCCCAGTTTGGACCAATTAATGGTGGAGAGAGCCTCTAAACAGCCCAGTTTGGACCAATTAATGGTGGAGGGAGCCTCTAACCAGCCCAGTTTGGACCAATTAATGGTGGAGGGAGCCTCTAACCAGCCCAGTTTGGACCAATTAATGGTGGAGGGAGCCTCTAACCAGCCCAGTTTGGACCAATTAATGGTGGAGGGAGCCTCTAAACAGCCAAGTTTTGGGAAATTCATGGTGGAGGGAGCCTCTAACCAGCCCAGTTTGGACCAATTCATGGTGGAGGGAGCCTCTAAACAGCCCAGTTTGGGCAAATTCATGGTGGAGGGAGCCTCTAAAAAACCCAGTTTGGACCAATTCATGGTGGAGGGAGCCTCTAATTAGCCCAGTTTGGACCAATTAATTGTGGAGGGAGCCTCTAACCAGCCCAGTTTGGACCAATTAATGGTGGAGGGAGCCTCTAACCACCCCAGTTTGGGCAAATTCATGGTGGAGGGAGCCTCTAACCAGCCCAGTTTGGACCAATTAATGGTGGAGGGAGCCTCTAAACAGCCAAGTTTTGGGAAATTCATGGTGGAGGGAGCCTCTAACCAGCCCAGTTTGGGCAAATTCATGGTGGAGGGAGCCTCTAACCAGCCCAGTTTGGACCAATTAATGGTGGAGGGAGCCTCTAACCAGCCCAGTTTGGACCAATTAATGGTGGAGGGAGCCTCTAAACAGCCAAGTTTTGGGAAATTCATGGTGGAGGGAGCCTCTAAAAAACCCAGTTTGGACCAATTCATGGTGGAGGGAGCCTCTAATTAGCCCAGTTTGGACCAATTAATTGTGGAGGGAGCCTCTAACCAGCCCAGTTTGGACCAATTAATGGTGGAGGGAGCCTCTAACCACCCCAGTTTGGGCAAATTCATGGTGGAGGGAGCCTCTAACCAGCCCAGTTTGGACCAATTAATGGTGGAGGGAGCCTCTAACCACCCCAGTTTGGGCAAATTCATGGTGGAGGGAGCCTCTAAACAGCCCAGTTTGGGCAAATTCATGGTGGAGGGAGCCTCTAACCAGCCCAGTTTGGACCAATTAATGGTGGAGGGAGCCTCTAAACAGCCAAGTTTTGGGAAATTCATGGTGGAGGGAGCCTCTAACCAGCCCAGTTTGGACCAATTCATGGTGGAGGGAGCCTCTAAACAGCCAAGTTTTGGGAAATTCATGGTGGAGGGAGCCTCTAAAAAACCCAGTTTGGACCAATTCATGGTGGAGGGAGCCTCTAATTAGCCCAGTTTGGACCAATTAATTGTGGAGGGAGCCTCTAACCAGCCCAGTTTGGACCAATTAATGGTGGAGGGAGCCTCTAACCACCCCAGTTTGGGCAAATTCATGGTGGAGGGAGCCTCTAACCAGCCCAGTTTGGACCAATTAATGGTGGAGGGAGCCTCTAAACAGCCAAGTTTTGGGAAATTCATGGTGGAGGGAGCCTCTAACCAGCCCAGTTTGGACCAATTCATGGTGGAGGGAGCCTCTAAACAGCCCAGTTTGGGCAAATTCATGGTGGAGGGAGCCTCTAACCAGCCCAGTTTGGACCAATTAATGGTGGAGGGAGCCTCTAACCAGCCCAGTTTGGACCAATTAATGGTGGAGGGAGCCTCTAAACAGCCAAGTTTTGGGAAATTCATGGTGGAGGGAGCCTCTAACCAGCCCAGTTTGGACCAATTCATGGTGGAGGGAGCCTCTAAACAGCCCAGTTTGGGCAAATTCATGGTGGAGGGAGCCTCTAACCAGCCCAGTTTGGACCAATTAATGGTGGAGGGAGCCTCTAAACAGCCAAGTTTTGGGAAATTCATGGTGGAGGGAGCCTCTAACCAGCCCAGTTTGGACCAATTCATGGTGGAGGGAGCCTCTAAACAGCCAAGTTTTGGGAAATTCATGGTGGAGGGAGCCTCTAAAAAACCCAGTTTGGACCAATTCATGGTGGAGGGAGCCTCTAATTAGCCCAGTTTGGACCAATTAATTGTGGAGGGAGCCTCTAACCAGCCCAGTTTGGACCAATTAATGGTGGAGGGAGCCTCTAACCACCCCAGTTTGGACCAATTAATGGTGGAGGGAGCCTCTAAACAGCCAAGTTTTGGGAAATTCATGGTGGAGGGAGCCTCTAACCAGCCCAGTTTGGACCAATTCATGGTGGAGGGAGCCTCTAAACAGCCCAGTTTGGGCAAATTCATGGTGGAGGGAGCCTCTAAACAGCCCAGTTTGGGCAAATTCATGGTGGAGGGAGCCTCTAACCAGCCCAGTTTGGACCAATTAATGGTGGAGGGAGCCTCTAAACAGCCAAGTTTTGGGAAATTCATGGTGGAGGGAGCCTCTAACCAGCCCAGTTTGGACCAATTCATGGTGGAGGGAGCCTCTAAACAGCCAAGTTTTGGGAAATTCATGGTGGAGGGAGCCTCTAAAAAACCCAGTTTGGACCAATTCATGGTGGAGGGAGCCTCTAATTAGCCCAGTTTGGACCAATTAATTGTGGAGGGAGCCTCTAACCAGCCCAGTTTGGACCAATTAATGGTGGAGGGAGCCTCTAACCACCCCAGTTTGGGCAAATTCATGGTGGAGGGAGCCTCTAACCAGCCCAGTTTGGACCAATTAATGGTGGAGGGAGCCTCTAAACAGCCAAGTTTTGGGAAATTCATGGTGGAGGGAGCCTCTAACCAGCCCAGTTTGGACCAATTCATGGTGGAGGGAGCCTCTAAACAGCCCAGTTTGGGCAAATTCATGGTGGAGGGAGCCTCTAACCAGCCCAGTTTGGACCAATTAATGGTGGAGGGAGCCTCTAACCAGCCCAGTTTGGACCAATTAATGGTGGAGGGAGCCTCTAAACAGCCAAGTTTTGGGAAATTCATGGTGGAGGGAGCCTCTAACCAGCCCAGTTTGGACCAATTCATGGTGGAGGGAGCCTCTAAACAGCCCAGTTTGGGCAAATTCATGGTGGAGGGAGCCTCTAACCAGCCCAGTTTGGACCAATTAATGGTGGAGGGAGCCTCTAAACAGCCAAGTTTTGGGAAATTCATGGTGGAGGGAGCCTCTAACCAGCCCAGTTTGGACCAATTCATGGTGGAGGGAGCCTCTAAACAGCCAAGTTTTGGGAAATTCATGGTGGAGGGAGCCTCTAAAAAACCCAGTTTGGACCAATTCATGGTGGAGGGAGCCTCTAATTAGCCCAGTTTGGACCAATTAATTGTGGAGGGAGCCTCTAACCAGCCCAGTTTGGACCAATTAATGGTGGAGGGAGCCTCTAACCACCCCAGTTTGGACCAATTAATGGTGGAGGGAGCCTCTAAACAGCCAAGTTTTGGGAAATTCATGGTGGAGGGAGCCTCTAACCAGCCCAGTTTGGACCAATTCATGGTGGAGGGAGCCTCTAAACAGCCCAGTTTGGGCAAATTCATGGTGGAGGGAGCCTCTAAACAGCCCAGTTTGGGCAAATTCATGGTGGAGGGAGCCTCTAACCAGCCCAGTTTGGACCAATTAATGGTGGAGGGAGCCTCTAAACAGCCAAGTTTTGGGAAATTCATGGTGGAGGGAGCCTCTAACCAGCCCAGTTTGGACCAATTCATGGTGGAGGGAGCCTCTAAACAGCCAAGTTTTGGGAAATTCATGGTGGAGGGAGCCTCTAAAAAACCCAGTTTGGACCAATTCATGGTGGAGGGAGCCTCTAATTAGCCCAGTTTGGACCAATTAATTGTGGAGGGAGCCTCTAACCAGCCCAGTTTGGACCAATTAATGGTGGAGGGAGCCTCTAACCACCCCAGTTTGGGCAAATTCATGGTGGAGGGAGCCTCTAACCAGCCCAGTTTGGACCAATTAATGGTGGAGGGAGCCTCTAAACAGCCAAGTTTTGGGAAATTCATGGTGGAGGGAGCCTCTAACCAGCCCAGTTTGGACCAATTCATGGTGGAGGGAGCCTCTAAACAGCCCAGTTTGGGCAAATTCATGGTGGAGGGAGCCTCTAACCAGCCCAGTTTGGACCAATTAATGGTGGAGGGAGCCTCTAAACAGCCAAGTTTTGGGAAATTCATGGTGGAGGGAGCCTCTAACCAGCCCAGTTTGGACCAATTCATGGTGGAGGGAGCCTCTAAACAGCCAAGTTTTGGGAAATTCATGGTGGAGGGAGCCTCTAACCAGCCCAGTTTGGACCAATTCATGGTGGAGGGAGCCTCTAAACAGCCCAGTTTGGGCAAATTCATGGTGGAGGGAGCCTCTAAAAAACCCAGTTTGGACCAATTCATGGTGGAGGGAGCCTCTAATTAGCCCAGTTTGGACCAATTAATTGTGGAGGGAGCCTCTAACCAGCCCAGTTTGGACCAATTAATGGTGGAGGGAGCCTCTAAAAAACCCAGTTTGGACCAATTCATGGTGGAGGGAGCCTCTAATTAGCCCAGTTTGGACCAATTAATTGTGGAGGGAGCCTCTAACCAGCCCAGTTTGGACCAATTAATGGTGGAGGGAGCCTCTAACCACCCCAGTTTGGACCAATTCATGGTGGAGGGAGCCTCTAACCACCCCAGTTTGGACCAATTCATGGTGGAGGGAGCCTCTAAACAGCCCAGTTTGGGCAAATTCATGGTGGAGGGAGCCTCTAACCAGCAGAGTTGGGGGAAATCAGGGTGGAGGGAGCCTAGTATTAGCAGAATTGTGCAACGCTTATGGTGGATGAGTATGAGGATGCGGAGGAATTGGAGAGGTTGAGTACAGACATGGAGTTTCATGTTGGGGTGCTTTACACAGGTGGGCACAAAAATGACGGCTCTACCCAGTGGTGGTTCATTTTTATCAAAGTGAGCCGGTCGGCACTCTCAGCTGACAGACGGGTGCGCTTGTCAGTGATGATGCCACCGGCTGCACTGAACACCCTCTCAGATAGGACGCTGGCGGCAGGACAGGACAGCACCTCCAAGGCATATAGGGCAAGTTCAAGCCACAGGTCCAACTTCGACACCCAATACGTGTAGGGCGCAGAGGGGTCGGAGAGGACAGGGCTGTGGTCGGAAAGGTATTCCCGCAACATGCGCCTATACTTCTCACGCCTGGTGACACTAGGACCCTCCGTGGCGGCACTTTGGCGAGGGGGTGCCATCAAGGTGTCCCAGACCTTAGACAGTGTGCCCCTCGTTTGTGTGGACCGGTGAGAACTTGGTTGCCTACTGGAGGAACTGCCCTCCCTGCCGCCAACGTCACATGCTGGAAACATCTCCATCATATTCTGCACCAATTGCCTGTGGCAAGCATTGATGCGATTGGCCCTCCCCTCTACCGGAATAAAAGACGAGATGTTGTTTTTATACCGGGGGTCAAGGATAGCAAAGATCCAGTACTGGTTGTCCTCCATGATTTTGACAATACGCTTGTCGGTTGTAAAGCACCCCAACATGAACTCAGCCATGTCTGCCACAGTGTTAGTTGGCATGACTCCTCTGGCCCCACCGGAAAGTTCAATCTCCATTTCCTCCTCATCCTCCATGTCTACCCATCCGCGCTGCAACAATGGGACGATTCGAAGTTGCCCGGAAGCCTCCTGTATCACCATCACATCATCGGACAACTCTTCTTCCTCCTCCTCCTCCTCCTCCTCCTCCATTAAACGCAGTGAAGCGGACAGATGTGTGGACCTACTCTCCAGCTGTGACGGATCGGATGCTATCCCTAACTCCTCTGTGTGATCTGAGTTATCCCTGATGTCAATCAGGGATTCTCTCAGAACACACAAGAGCGGGATTGTAAGGCTCACCATCGCATCCTCAGAGCTCACCCTCCTTGTGGACTCCTCAAAGACCCGTAGGATGTCACAAAGGTCTCTCATCCATGGCCACTCATGGATGTGAAACTGAGGCAGCTGACTTTGTGGCACCCTAGGGTTTTGTAGCTGGTATTCCATCAAAGGTCTCTGCTGCTCAACCACTCTATTCAACATCTGAAACGTTGAGTTCCAGCGTGTGGGGACGTCGCACAAAAGCCGGTGTTGTGGCACATGCAGGCGTTGCTGGAGAGATTTTAAGCTAGCAGCGGCTACTGTCGACTTGCGAAAGTGGGCGCACATGCGCCGCACTTTCACCAGTAGCTCTGGAACATTGGGGTAGCTCTTTAGGAAACGTTGCACCACTAGGTTGAAGACGTGGGCCAGGCATGGAACATGTTGGAGTCCGGCAAGCTCCAGAGCTGCTACCAGGTTCCGGCCGTTATCACAAACGACCATGCCTGGGCCCAGGTGCAGCGGCTCAAACCATATTGCCGTCTCATCGAGGAGGGCATCCCTCACCTCGGAGGCAGTGTGCTGTCTGTCCCCCAAGCTGATCAGCTTCAGCACAGCCTGCTGACGTCTACCAACGCCAGTGCTGCAACGTTTCCAACTCGTAGCTGGGGTCAATCTAACAGCGGAGGAGGAGGCGGTGGCGGAGGAGGAGGCGGTGGCGGAGGAGGAGGCGGTAGAGGAGGAGGAGGAGGGGGGTGTTCTTCTCGTGTCCCTGCCAGGAATGTTAGGCGGGGAGACGAGGTACACCGGGCCAGTTTGGGAAGCAGTCCCAGCCTCAACTACATTCACCCAGTGTGCCGTCAGTGAAATGTAGCGTCCCTGTCCGCATGCACTTGTCCACGCGTCGGTGGTCAAGTGGACCTTTGTGCAAAGCGCGGAACTAAGGGCCCGCCTGATGTTGAGTGACACGTGCTGGTGCAAGGCGGGGACGGCACACCGGGAGAAGTAGTGACGGCTAGGGACGGCATAGCGAGGTGCCGCAGTTGCCATCAGGTCCAGGAAGGCGGGAGTTTCAACAAGCCGGAACGCCAACATCTCCTGGGCCAGCAGTTTAGCGATGTTGGCGTTCAAGGCTTGCGCGTGTGGGTGGTTAGCAGTGTATTTCTGCCGCCGCTCCAATGTCTGAGAGATGGTGGGTTGTTGTAAAGAAACGCCTGATGGTGCCTTTGATGGTGCAGGAGAAGGAGATAAGACAGGACCAGGGGAGGATGAGGTAGAAGTCAACAAAGTGGCGGAGGCAGATGAAGTGGTGTCCTGGCTCGTCCTCTGGAGTGCATCGCCAGCACAGTCAGCAGTGGCAGTGGCAGAGGCAGAGGCAGAGGCAGTGGCAGTGGCGTGAACGGCAGTCGGCCTTTGTCCTGCCGTTGCTGCCTGCCACTGATTCCAGTGCTTGGATTCCAAATGACGGCGCATTGAAGTGGTGGACAGGTTGCTCTTCTCAGAGCCCCTAATCAATTTCGAGAGGCAAATTGTGCAGACAACACTATATCTGTCCTCGGCGCATTCCTTGAAAAAACTCCACACCTTCGAGAAACGTGCCCTCGAGGTGGGAGTTTTTCGGGGCTGGGTACGAACTGGAACATCTTGGGAGATTCCGGGTGTGGCCTGGCTTCGCCTAAGCTGCTGACCTCTGCCTCTGCCTCTAGCTACCCTTTTTGGTGCTGCACCTGCCTCAACATCCACACTACTTTCCCCGCTTGACATCCCCCCTGTCCAGGTCGGGTCAGTGTCCTCATCATCCACCACTTCCTCTTCCAACTCCTGTCTCATCTCCTCCTCCCGCACAATGCGCCGGTCAACTGGATGCCCTGACGGCAACTGCGTCACATCATCGTCGATGAGGGTGGGTTGCTGGTCATCCACCACCAAATCGAACGGAGATGGAGGAGACTCTAGTGTTTGAGCATCTGGATACAGATGCTCCTCTGTTAGGTTCGTGGAATCGTGACGTGGAGAGGCAGGTTGAGGGACAATGAAAGGAGCGGAGAACAGCTCTGGGGAGCAGGGACAGTTTGGGTTATTGTTCTGTAAAGCTTCGGAATTTTGGGAGGAAGGAAGACAAGACTGTTGGGTAATAGGAGGAGAGGAGGCAGAGTCTGACTGGCTGCTGGACAATGTGCTGTAAGCGTTCTCTGACAGCCATTGCAAGACCTGTTCCTGGTTCTCGGGCCTACTAAGGTTTGTACCCTGCAGTTTAGTTAATGTGGCAAGCAACCCTGGCACTGTGGAGTGGCGCAATGCTTGCTGCCCCACAGGAGTAGGCACGGGACGCCCTGTGGCTTCACTGCTACCTTGCTCCCCAGAACCATTCCCCCGACCTCGCCCACGGCCTCGTCCACGTCCCTTTCCGGGAGCCTTGCGCATTTTGAATTCCTAGTTAGAAATTGGCACTGTATACCAGTAGTAAAAATTGTGGGTGCACGTAACCCCAATATATTCTTTGAATTCCCAGTCAGAAACTGGCACTATATGGCAGTAGCAAGAAATGAGGGTATTTGTATTCCCAATATACTCTTTGAATTCCCAGTCAGACAATGGCACTGTATACCAGTAGTAAAAATTGTGGGTGCACGTAACCCCAATATATTCTTTGAATTCCCAGTCAGACACTGGCACTATATGGCAGTAGCAAGAAATGAGGGTATTTGTATTCCCAATATATTCTTTGAATTCCCAGTCAGACAATGGCACTGTATACCAGTAGTAAAAATTGTGGGTGCACGTAACCCCAATATATTCTTTGAATTACCAGTCAGAAACTGGCACTATATGGCAGTAGCAAGAAATGAGGGTATTTATAACCCCAATATATTCTTTGAATTCCCAGTCAGACAATGGCACTGTATACCAGTAGTAAAAATTGTGGGTGCACGTAACCCCAATATATTCTTTGAATTCCCAGTCAGAAACTGGCACTATATGGCAGTAGCAAGAAATGAGGGTATTTGTATTCCCAATATACTCTTTGAATTCCCAGTCAGACAATGGCACTGTATACCAGTAGTAAAAATTGTGGGTGCACGTAACCCCAATATATTCTTTGAATTCCCAGTCAGACACTGGCACTATATGGCAGTAGCAAGAAATGAGGGTATTTGTATTCCCAATATATTCTTTGAATTCCCAGTCAGACAATGGCACTGTATACCAGTAGTAAAAATTGTGGGTGCACGTAACCCCAATATATTCTTTGAATTACCAGTCAGAAACTGGCACTATATGGCAGTAGCAAGAAATGAGGGTATTTATAACCCCAATATATTCTTTGAATTCCCAGTCAGACAATGGCACTGTATACCAGTAGTAAAAATTGTGGGTGCACGTAACCCCAATATATTCTTTGAATTCCCAGTCAGAAACTGGCACTATATGGCAGTAGCAAGAAATGAGGGTATTTATAACCCCAATATATTCTTTGAATTCCCAGTCAGACAATGGCACTGTATACCAGTAGTAAAAATTGTGGGTGCACGTAACCCCAATATATTCTTTGAATTCCCAGTCAGAAACTGGCACTATATGGCAGTAGCAAGAAATGAGGGTATTTGTATTCCCAATATACTCTTTGAATTCCCAGTCAGACAATGGCACTGTATACCAGTAGTAAAAATTGTGGGTGCACGTAACCCCAATATATTCTTTGAATTACCAGTCAGAAACTGGCACTATATGGCAGTAGCAAGAAATGAGGGTATTTATAACCCCAATATATTCTTTGAATTCCCAGTCAGACAATGGCACTGTATACCAGTAGTAAAAATTGTGGGTGCACGTAACCCCAATATATTCTTTGAATTCCCAGTCAGACACTGGCACTATATGGCAGTAGCAAGAAATGAGGGTATTTGTATTCCCAATATACTCTTTGAATTCCCAGTCAGACAATGGCACTGTATACCAGTAGTAAAAATTGTGGGTGCACGTAACCCCAATATATTCTTTGAATTACCAGTCAGAAACTGGCACTATATGGCAGTAGCAAGAAATGAGGGTATTTATAACCCCAATATATTCTTTGAATTCCCAGTCAGACAATGGCACTGTATACCAGTAGTAAAAATTGTGGGTGCACGTAACCCCAATATATTCTTTGAATTCCCAGTCAGAAACTGGCACTATATGGCAGTAGCAAGAAATGAGGGTATTTGTATTCCCAATATACTCTTTGAATTCCCAGTCAGACAATGGCACTGTATACCAGTAGTAAAAATTGTGGGTGCACGTAACCCCAATATATTCTTTGAATTCCCAGTCAGACACTGGCACTATATGGCAGTAGCAAGAAATGAGGGTATTTGTATTCCCAATATACTCTTTGAATTCCCAGTCAGACAATGGCACTGTATACCAGTAGTAAAAATTGTGGGTGCACGTAACCCCAATATATTCTTTGAATTCCCAGTCAGAAACTGGCACTATATGGCAGTAGCAAGAAATGAGGGTATTTATAACCCCAATATATTCTTTGAATTCCCAGTCAGACAATGGCACTGTATACCAGTAGTAAAAATTGTGGGTGCACGTAACCCCAATATATTCTTTGAATTCCCAGTCAGAAACTGGCACTATATGGCAGTAGCAAGAAATGAGGGTATTTGTATTCCCAATATACTCTTTGAATTCCCAGTCAGACAATGGCACTGTATACCAGTAGTAAAAATTGTGGGTGCACGTAACCCCAATATATTCTTTGAATTCCCAGTCAGACACTGGCACTATATGGCAGTAGCAAGAAATGAGGGTATTTGTATTCCCAATATATTCTTTGAATTCCCAGTCAGACAATGGCACTGTATACCAGTAGTAAAAATTGTGGGTGCACGTAACCCCAATATATTCTTTGAATTACCAGTCAGAAACTGGCACTATATGGCAGTAGCAAGAAATGAGGGTATTTATAACCCCAATATATTCTTTGAATTCCCAGTCAGACAATGGCACTGTATACCAGTAGTAAAAATTGTGGGTGCACGTAACCCCAATATATTCTTTGAATTCCCAGTCAGAAACTGGCACTATATGGCAGTAGCAAGAAATGAGGGTATTTATAACCCCAATATATTCTTTGAATTCCCAGTCAGACAATGGCACTGTATACCAGTAGTAAAAATTGTGGGTGCACGTAACCCCAATATATTCTTTGAATTCCCAGTCAGAAACTGGCACTATATGGCAGTAGCAAGAAATGAGGGTATTTGTATTCCCAATATACTCTTTGAATTCCCAGTCAGACAATGGCACTGTATACCAGTAGTAAAAATTGTGGGTGCACGTAACCCCAATATATTCTTTGAATTACCAGTCAGAAACTGGCACTATATGGCAGTAGCAAGAAATGAGGGTATTTATAACCCCAATATATTCTTTGAATTCCCAGTCAGACAATGGCACTGTATACCAGTAGTAAAAATTGTGGGTGCACGTAACCCCAATATATTCTTTGAATTCCCAGTCAGAAACTGGCACTATATGGCAGTAGCAAGAAATGAGGGTATTTGTATTCCCAATATACTCTTTGAATTCCCAGTCAGACAATGGCACTGTATACCAGTAGTAAAAATTGTGGGTGCACGTAACCCCAATATATTCTTTGAATTCCCAGTCAGACACTGGCACTATATGGCAGTAGCAAGAAATGAGGGTATTTGTATTCCCAATATACTCTTTGAATTCCCAGTCAGACAATGGCACTGTATACCAGTAGTAAAAATTGTGGGTGCACGTAACCCCAATATATTCTTTGAATTACCAGTCAGAAACTGGCACTATATGGCAGTAGCAAGAAATGAGGGTATTTGTATTCCCAATATATTCTTTGAATTCCCAGTCAGACAATGGCACTGTATACCAGTAGTAAAAATTGTGGGTGCACGTAACCCCAATATATTCTTTGAATTCCCAGTCAGAAACTGGCACTATATGGCAGTAGCAAGAAATGAGGGTATTTGTATTCCCAATATACTCTTTGAATTCCCAGTCAGACAATGGCACTGTATACCAGTAGTAAAAATTGTGGGTGCACGTAACCCCAATATATTCTTTGAATTCCCAGTCAGACACTGGCACTATATGGCAGTAGCAAGAAATGAGGGTATTTGTATTCCCAATATATTCTTTGAATTCCCAGTCAGACAATGGCACTGTATACCAGTAGTAAAAATTGTGGGTGCACGTAACCCCAATATATTCTTTGAATTACCAGTCAGAAACTGGCACTATATGGCAGTAGCAAGAAATGAGGGTATTTGTATTCCCAATATATTCTTTGAATTCCCAGTCAGACAATGGCACTGTATACCAGTAGTAAAAATTGTGGGTGTATATAGCCCCAATTCTATTGCTAGGGGACTTGCAGGGTATTTCTGGGGTGAAGGTGGGGGGGCACACCGTTGGAACGGGTATCGGGGTATATATCGGGTATACGGGAATACACTGACAGTGTATTCCATTCAGGATCCTGGGAAAGCTGGGTTGCGGCGATTGAGCCCGTCAGTGCCACGTTACACTGACAAGCTTCTCCCTGCAATTTAGCTCTTACAAGAGCTGTTGGTTGTCTTCTCCTTCCTATCCTAGCCTGTCCCTGCCTACCCAGAATCTAAGCCCTAGCTAGCTGGACGGAAACCTCCGTCCTCGGTGAATTGCAAGCTCAGAATGACGCGAAGCTGGGCGTCGCTGTTCTTTTAAATTAGAGGTCACATGTTTTCGGCAGCCAATGGGTTTTGCCTACTTTTTTCAACGTCACCGGTGTCGTAGTTCCTGTCCCACCTACCCAGCGCTGTTATTGGAGCAAAAAAGGCGCCAGGGAAGGTGGGAGGGGAATCGAGTAATGGCGCACTTTACCACGCGGTGTTCGATTCGATTCGAACATGCCGAACAGCCTAATATCCGATCGAACATGAGTTCGATAGAACACTGTTCGCTCATCTCTACAATAAATATGTGGCTTCTTTTTTCTATTAAGAATCATGCTTATATTACAATGTTACTGGGCTGCCATGTGTATACTTTATAGTACTGCTAGGCAATAATCTGCACCCTAAAGCATGTACTGTTCTTACTCAGTTTAATTCAATTGCTTATTCATGTACTGGAGACTGGCAGTTGGGTTGATAAATGTGTATAGACAGATTACTATCACCAATACGAGAGGGATGAAATCAGCGCACTCACCTTCAGGTTCACCACACAATGTGCACTGAGACTCTGAAAAGACAAGGAAACAAATGATAACCATTCAGCTTTTCTGGCATCATAATATTAGAAATGCACTTTTAACAAAATAGTTGCAGTTATCATTTTCACAAAAGCAACTGTACCGACCAATATAACATGTAATTTGGTCATGAATGCTGTCTTGGAAATGATAAAACCGTAGAATAAAATCCAAACATACCAATTGCATTATTAAAATGCTGTAATACATGCTGCTTATTAGAATGTCATTCTATCCCTTTAATCGATTGGTGAACTCAGGCATACATTTACATCAATATTATTTTGGTGGAGAGACAATTTACAGTATTTCAATTAAAATTTGGGGTAAACTATTAGCATCACTGCCATTTTGTGCCTTTGAAGAAGAATTCTGTTGTGGAACTTGAGTAGAGAAAACCCTTCCGTCTGTGCATGTCTGTGGTTCACTGTAAATGTTCTGCCAGATCCTTACAGGTATGATGTAAAAGATTAGAATTGTCTTCATGTATGGAGATGGTTTAGTCAAGCTGTCAGGGCTATCTGAGGGATCCTCTGACTCTCCATGATGCCAATAAGAGATTATCTTTCAATTAAAACCAGTAAAAACTGCATTATTCAACCAAGGACCAGAGATTGAAAGTGACCGGCCCACCAGTTATCTATCTTTTAGAGATCTCTTTGCTTCTTTAACATATCTTTTATAGGTACCATATGATGTGCTTTATAAACAGTCCAAAAGCAATTGGAAAATATAAAACACTTTTCAGATCAAAGCAGTCTTTGTGCTAACCACAGATATGAGCCTGGAGGCTGCAACATATGTAAAGAGCATATACCTCAAGCTAGGCATGGACATATTTGTCATGCTTATTTCCAAGATCTGCTCTAAAGTCAATGAGGACAGTCCGGCTGTTGTAAAAGAGGAGGGGGAGATAGAACAGATTGGGTATCAGAGAATAAAGAAGCATGTATCACTATTTTTTAAAGTGATAGACACCACACTGTACCCCGATGGACCGAATCATAAGCCAATCTGAACAGTGAACTGTCTGGTGACGGAGCCACCTCATTCATGAGGCGTACCCTCCACCAGCAATGGGGTTATAAAGACTGGGATTAGCCATGGAAAAGGGTTAAAACAACTGTCTTATCATATGTAGCACATTGATGGTATATTGTTAGTGATTTATTATATGGTAATATTCCAACTCTACATTTTCTGGAACAAGCTGAGTGGAACTGAAAGGAGATGAAGAGGTACAGGTCTTTTCTAGTATTGCTGACACCTCACTCTGGTGATCAGTGGAGGTCACAGTAGTCAGATCCTCATCAATCGGACATTGATCACATATCCTAGTGATATGCCATCTTTCTCAATCCTGAGACAATCCTTTCAAGTAGGTTTGCAAGAGAGACAAATTCTAGATGATAATTAATCATTCAAACCCAGAAAGAAAGCATCAAAGAAATTCTTGTAAGAAAAATCTTTCAGTTGCTTAGTGAGGCTTGCATTGATGACACATGCCTGATGCAGTGACAAGTGATGCTGCTGACACAATGTAATAACTTTACAAAAAGTTGGAGGAGTTAGATTATCATTCATTGAAATGATACGTGAAGAAGATACATTTTAGTGTGAATTATGTAAAGTCTAAGCCCTGGTTGTTATCTGCATTCGGTATTCCGTTCGAGGGAGTCCGCATAGGGATCCCCGGAACGGAATACCGAAGACATTGACAAGCGGTGAGCTTATGAAAGCACACAGAGCCCATAGACTATAATGGGGTCCGTGTGTTTTCCGCATGGTGACTGTATGGGACATGCAGAGAGAAAAGTACTTCATGAACTACTTTCCTCTCTGCACAACGCGTGCAAACACTGTACGGAAAACACATGGACTTCATTATAGTCTATGGGGTCCGTGTGCTTTCATTGCTCACCGCTTGTCAATGCATTCAGTATTCCGTTCAGGGGTCCCCATGCAGATTCCCCGAATGGATTACCGAACGCAGATGTGAACCAGACTAAACCATAGCTTATTAAATATATTGTGAGTAAAATGTTGCCCTGTCTATGTAAAATTTCAAAACTAAGGAGATAACATGTAGTCTCTAAAATTGATTGTCAAGCCAGGCCGCAATAAAAATGAATACAAATAGTCTTCGATGTGGTTAATATTTTTATGGTTACAAAACTATGTATGTTATCATCTGTAATTTGAATAGTAGTTTGCTGTATGATTATAATGTATTCATTATGCCTAAACCTTTCCCACTCAGCACCATACCATTACGTCACACTAATGTATAGTTACCACTCAGCACCTTAGAGAAACACTCCAGTAGACCCCCTCCTCCCCTTTTTGAAAATAAGTCTGCATGTAGTGTAATGTTACTGAATAAATTATTGGCAGCTTAATTGTAAAATTATGTGCTCCCCTCCGAAGTGCTGATCTCATCTCTGCTCCTCTGATGCACATGGTCAGGGAATTTATTAGCACTGGATTTTTTTATGCCACTCTTAATGAAGTTCCCAACTGGTGTGAGGCATAATAAATCAGGGGCACTACAATGTGCCAGAATTAAAATCTGTACCAATCAGGAATTGCATTTTTCTGTCATCAATTATAATGAATGTGTCGGGCCGAAGTATCCCTGCCCTGGACCACTTTGCTCCTTTGCAAAAAGTGGTGAGCGAGGTGCAGAACGAATGTTGTAGTGCCTCTATGTTGAAAGAAGGGGCAGTGTGCCAAAGATGTGCCTCATTAACACCCATCTACTCAAGAAAACTGACTATTATACAGCTGGTTCTTTATGCCAAGTCAGACTACAATAACCACAATTTTTTTTTACAAAACTGCATTTTATTTAACGTGTAAAGCAGAACATTATATGAATATGGTATTGCCAAAATCTTAATATCCCACTGAAAAAGTCAATCACATAATTTTTTACACAAAATGAACATCATTAAAATGAAACAATTCATAGTGATGGAAATGCGCGCTTTTCACACAGTCCTCTGAAAACACATTAACAAACACAACAGCATAATGCCATCTTAAAAACAAATCTGTTGTATGACTAGGACAATGGATAAATAAAATAACAGTCACTGGAGACTTAACGCCCAAACTAGTCAGTGCCCCAAATGGGTTAAAGGAGTTAACCACTTTCTAGTTTTACATCCGAACCATTGTGTGACATGGACTATTCTAAATTCACTGCATTTCATGCTCCAGCACTTCAAGGGCTGCTGCTGTTCTCTACACATAGCTGTGTAAACATTGGACAATGGCAATATCCCCATCCACGGGACTCAATTGGTCGTATTGTTTTACCCAAGTGACCAATTCTCAAGCTGTATCTCCTTATGTGTTCAAAAGTGTCTAAATTTGATCAGTGCATGTGCAAATACAAAAGATTGGATTGACTGTATCTGTGCATGCACCGAAAACATTCAGCACCTACACAGAAGACAACCTGGCTGGGAAAGCAGTCTATAGTTTACAACTAAATAACTTGAAAGGAAGAAAAAAGGTATCAACAAATAGCCAATTTGTCATGAAAAAAAAATACCCCAACAAAGATTGTAAGCTCTTGCGAGCAGGGCCCTCAGTCCCATTGTGTGAAATGACTTTCTTTGTAATACATCTTTCTGTCTGTATTTGAACCCTACAAATTGTACAGTGCTGCGGAATATGTTGACGCTATGTAAATAAAATTTATTATTATTATTATTATTATTATTATTAATAATAAAAGGTTCAGCAACATGCACACAAACATGTATCTAGGGGTCTGTGGACTTCCATGGAACCATTAACTTTATGTAGTGAGGTGAGGCTACAAAACAGAAAATAATAGGACCTGCCCTGAATTATTTCCCTGGCTCATGGACCAGTGATTATATACAAGTATGTTTATGGGGGCCATAAAAAATACCAGGTCAGTGTGATAGCTGTTAACCCTTTCCCGATATCCGCAGTAATAGTACAGTAGATTTCAGGTATATAAATATGACAGCCATTATGGGGTGGATCACCAACCCTCCTGAGATGTAGGGCCAGTGATCCATTGCCATGACAGCCGGCAACCTACTGAAGCCTATCAGCCTCGTCTGCACACAGTTCTATTACAGGCTGCTCTATGCAGCCTGTAAGAGAAGTGCAGTGATTTTACTATGTTTTGCAGTGCATTGTATTGTATTAGTGGTCAGCCTTCTGGGGTTCAAGAATTGCAGTATAAAAAAAAATTCCAATCATCCCGTTCCCCTAAGGCACATTTAAAAACATAAAAATATTTTTCCCATACGTTGAACTGCTGTTTATTTGCGTCTTCCCTTCCATAAAAATTTATCAAAGCAATAGACATTCCCTAAATTAATATAAACAAAAAAATTACATGTGGCCCAGCAAAAAGTGATAAAGAGCATACAGGTGCCAAAACATGCCAATTCCGAAAATTAGTTTTTTTTTTGTAAATTTATGCTTTTATTTCAAGTTAAAAAGTAAAAATAAAATTACACTTGTTATTGCCCTAATCATACTGACCCATAAAATGCAGGCGACATGTCATTTTGGCTGCACAATGAATGCCGTCTAAACAAAGCCTGTAGGAATGTCAATTGATAAGCAATCTCAGTTTTTACCTAATTCCCAGTACTTCATACAAAATATAAAATGGTACCCCTACAAAGGGGTACCAGCAAAAACTAAACACTCATACAGCTCTGAACAGAAAATTAAAATATTATGTCTTTTGGAAGGTGAAAGTCAAAAATAAACACAGAAAAATGTCAGCAGTGGGAAAGGGTTAAAAATGAAGCTAACACACGGAAATGCACCTGTGCAAAGTTCAACTATTTGACAATAAATGTCAGTTCATTAAGTGGTTAAATAAGTTTTTATCTTAGAACCTATAAAAAAAATGTGATTTTATAGTATATGCTCTTGTTCCTACCACATATATTATATAGATTTTAATAAAACATGTTGTAAAGATGTTTCCACGTATTTATTATGATATAGGTTTTCAATTGGATTAAATTGGATCCTTTGGCTCTCCCTTTATGAATGCTGCTAGTTACCTGATGATTTAGTTTTTTCACTAGTGGTTCAGGTACTTGTAGCTTATTTTTATTCTACCCTTGTTTTTCTGGAATCTACTCTCTTTGTGCTGACTTTTCGGTGAGTAATATCTACAATAGCATTTCAATATCAGTGGTTTGTTAACCACAACTAGCTATCAAGAACAACAGTCCAATTATCTGGCTTATAGTTGTTACAACGTACAGATGTGGCCACCATTCAGCAAGCTCAGATATGGTTAAGAACTCAAATTTTTTATTAAACTAATTCATACAATGCAATTTAACATGATGGCAAACTCTTGATAGGCTGTCATTCACAACACAACTGCACGTAGACATTTCAGTAATCTATTTATTACATTTTTCAAACCCTTCACATATTACAGACTAAAAGAAGAGTGGAAGATACCCTCACAAAGACAAAAGAAATCTAACCAATATGAGTAAGCAACAAACACGATACCAATAAATAAAGTAAAATAACCCCCCCCTGCAATTCACAAATAAGCCAATTATACCAATAGAATAGGTTGTCATCCAGGTAATAGCTCAAAGGAATACCACGCTGTGCATTGAAAGCCGTCATGTAAGGACCTCATGTGTATAAATGGCCCCCAAGATTGGAAGAACCATTTCGTCTTTACATAGTGTAGTGTTAAGCCAGGCCATATGGAACAAATGCTTCACCTTCAAAATGACCAGTGTAGGAGTCACTGGGACTGGGTTTTGTACATTGTTGTAGAATACTTTTTCTATATGATAAGCGTATACTTAGAGTAATATGGATTGAAAAATTTGGGCCAGATAGTCACAAATTATGGCCCAAAGTCTCTGCATCGAGCACCAAAAGTGATCATACATGTCAGAATTTCACGGCAGACATTTAGTACTTGACACACATAGACGTATATGAAATAGCACTTTATGACACAATATTGCAAAATCATATTGTCTTGAAAAGTTAGTCATCTTGTGACACACATATCTGTGCACGCCAAATAGATGCTGATTTTTTAATGGATTTCTATGAGGGGATTCCAAACTGATATTAGAGCAGGATATGACCTGCTCTATAACTATTGGATTGGAACACAGCACACTAAGGTTTTGTGCATTGGGCTTAACATAAAATGCTGCTCACCCTTGCTTGATCCATTTCTGCATTGGTAAGAATGCTGCCTGGGATCTCACTGCAATCTATTTCTTAACATCATGACACACAGGAAACCCTTCAAGATGCTTGTTCAGCCAATCACTAGCTTTGATGTGTTACCTCTCTGGTCACTGATTGGATAAGGGAACATTTTGAAGCATTTCTTGTGTGTCTGCTGCTGCTGCTGTGGAGGAAAGCAAGGACCAAGGCAGCAGCAGGACTAGAGCAGTGAGGAATTGGGGATAAGTAAGTACTTTACCCATGTTTAGCCGTTGTATTTTTTACTCCTCTAGAAATCCTCTTAAAGACATCTAAGTATTTGTATAATGGCATAATTGATTTTACTGCTATACGTAATGTGTCTGTGTAGCACTTCTCATATTTACATATGGCTTTCATACTAAGTAAGATTGATGACCTCTGATCGACACCCAAGGAGCAACTATCTTTACATTTATGTGCAAGTAAGCATTTACCAAAATGTACATGTACTTCAGTTACACTATATAATACAATTAAAAGCTGATGGGGCTCCCAGGACACACTAACAAAATGGTAATATCAGCAGTAGTTTATATCAGGAGACCTCCTAAAGCCTTAGACTCTGCAAGAAGCTGCTTCCATGTGTTAAAGAATTAAGAAAATATAATACTATGATGTTTTACATACCTTTTCTCCAGTGTGACTTCATTATAAAAAACGATTTTATATTACTGCCCTGAAGTACATTAACATGATATTTATGGTCTAATGAATAGTATTGGTATTGAGGATGTAACCGGAATGCTAGAACAACCGCCATCAATATAGTGGTGTTGTTGGGAATCTGGCAGTCACATCATTACATCATAGCTAATCTTTGCTATGATCTGACAGATTCACTGCATTGATATGCTTCTGAAGTCCCATTTTAAAAATGCATAGCCCTCAAATTATTGTGTGTTCATGCTTACAAAAGTCTTAAAAAATGCAATTCACCTTTCCCCACTAGGTGGCCACACATAAATCCAATGATAAATTGCACAACCATGTTGTGTTTAGAAAAGCTGCTTAACTTGTAATACACATATCATACATCTCAAGTAGGAATAACCAAGTAATGGCCTAATATAGAGTTATACAAAAAGCATGTCCAGAATTGTTACAGTGTTTTATGGAGATATATTTGTTTACTAAAACAGACATATCAGGAGAGATGACAAGTCCTCTTTAATCCAGAAGTAATAAAAACATACAGCTGCTTATATACTTTATATACTAATAATGTGTGAAAACAGGGGAGGTGTTGCCCCTATGCACCAAGCAGATTTAATTTGTCATTTTACTTAGACATTGAATTCTGCAAGCTTATTAGTTTCTATGGGCAACACTTCTTTTTGTCTAGTTTTCATGAGTGTAATGCTAACCTTAATGTTATTGTGCTATTCTTTATTGTGACTGATAAGCAGCCGCTACATTGTGATAACAGATTTGAGGTTGATTTATTAGACAAGTTCTTTCAATTCAAATATTTCCCATTAAAGTCTGAAGACAGAGTGCTGTAGTTCACAGAGAAGAATATCTGCGAACAGAACGCATGTCTCATTTAGCCTGATGGCAAAAGTGGTAGCAGAAATAGAAACAGATGGAAAGTGTGGGTCTGGGAAAAGCAGAAGGCTCCAAATTAAACACTCACAAAGCTTTGTAAAGCATTAAGGAATACTTAGGGAAGCTTCATGAAGCTTTACAAAATATAGATAAATCCAATAAGTGCACAGTCCCAATAATCCTCTTTGGAGTCAGACTCAAGTCTCAGGGTTAGGTATCTCCAGAGTGGAATAAAAGTAAGTTGGCGAGATGCATAAAACCAATATATAAAATAAAATGATATTGTATACCGCTTTGATTGAATGGGTTTACAATTGATATAAAAGTAAATGGTAGCCCACGGAACCATGTATCACTGGAACTACATTATGTAATGTAACTTGGAACAACTGTAACACTGTCCAGTTTCTGGAAAATACTGATAGCTATTCCAAGTTGTAGCCACTGGTTTCATAAACATTTCTGATGCATAAAAAATCTGCTAGATCCTATTAATGATGTTGTCCTGTATATATCTATGTATCTAACTATCAAACAATCTACTAAATGTCAAAGCCAAATGGCCTTACTCCGTTCTCCTCTTAGACATTCCTCTGCCTTTGACACAGTTGACCACTTCCTCTTGTTACAAACTGTCTCATCTCTTGGCATCACAGACTCAACCCTCCCCTGGATCTCTCCATACCTTACCAACTGCACATTCAGCATCTCTTACATACCACTTCCTCACGGTGCCCCTTTCTGTAAGTGTCCTTCAAGACTCTGTCCTGGGACCACTCCTGTTCTCCATCTACATCCCCAGCTGTGGCCAAATGACAGAATCCCATGGCTTTAATTACCACTGTTATGCCAATGACACTCAGATATATATCGCTGGCCCAGACATTGCTACTTTGTTGTTTGGAATTCCTCAGTGTCTAGAAGGCATAGCCTCCTTCCTCTCCTCCTGCTTTCTCAAGCTTAGTATGGAGTAAACAGAGTTCATCATCTTCTCACCTCACACATCCCTCCTACTCCACCAATTTAACAAAGTTAATAGTGCCACACTAACCTGAGTCCTATAAGTCTACTGCATGTTGGTAACCTTTGTTCCCACCTTATTCTTTAAGCCCTCAGCATTTTATGTATCCCAAACTCAAGATCGTTCTTTGAATCCACTTCTTCCTCACCCCTGCAACTTCAAAAATGCTAGTCTATGCCTTTATAATCTCCCGCCTAGACTCCTCTAGTACCCTTCTCCATGCCCCCCCCCCCCCGGAGAATGCTCTCACTCCCCTACAGTCCACCCAAAACTCTGCTATACACTTTATCCACCTCCTCACTGGTTTTTGTTAACCTCTCCCTCTGCCAATCCCTTCATTGGCTGTCCATCACCCAGTAAATAGAATTTAAAATGATAATGCTGACATACAAGGTCATGTCCACCACCTGTCCCCTCCATACAGCTCTGAGTTAATCTCCAGTTACCCACTTGTAATCTCCCATCTTCTATAGATCTCCTACTCGCCTCTGCTTTTATCAGCTTTTTGCACAAACACTTCTAAGACTTAACCCATGCATGACAACACATATGTTCCCCACAATCTTCAAGAGGACCCCAAATACTCACCTCTTCAGGATGGCCTACAACTTTCAAGAACCCCACTGCCACTACATTACCATCTGAACATCTTCTTTATGTCCTCTTTGGCTGGGGCTACTGTTCTGATATTATCTGGCCTGGCCCTCTGTTTCCTAAACACAAATCTATTTCCTTATGGTATGGGGGCTGTGTTGGGTCAAATTGTTTTGGCTGCCAAAGCCATGATTGCATGTCAGTGGAAATCTGTTCCATGCCTAACAGTAGCGAAACTTACACAGCATGTAAACTTATACCATGGAGAGAATGCTAGCATGTAGGAAAAATCGTCTCCCCAACTTCCATTCCAAATGGCCTCTGTGGCATGATGCTAAGGGGTTGCTGCAGGTCTCCACCACTAATTGTTCTTGACTGCCCTCTCCTTCCTATCCCCTTTTTCTCTTTTGGTTTGATGTTTGATGTGACCTTGGGCTATTTATTGTTGTTCCCCATTTTGGAACCTCTGTTTCCCCTTCCTGCGCCATTTCTCTAACGCTATCCATTTCTTGGCTATTGTATCACCTTTAGTGATAAGCATGTTCGTTTCCTCGTAGACATCAGTATTTACATGCTGTCTACCTTTATTGTGTAATTTTGCCTTTTTTTCTTGTAGCTATTACTTTTATATGCAGCCTCCATGGACCATGTTGACTGCCTTCACATGTTTTGCTTTGATTATTCTGTTTTCACTATTGCTTATTGTGAACCTGTATTTGTGTGTTCATTTATGTTATTTTTCATAAACCTTTCAATAAATTTAAATTTGAAGAATAAAAAGAACAAGGTACATCTTGATGCTAGTGTGAACTTAGCCTAATACTAAATAAAGAAATATAAAATAAATATATATTTTAAATATTGTATCCTTTGATACATTGACCCATGGATCACTGTGTATCAATAGAACATAATTGGCAAAAAAGTTTTTATGTCTTCTTTGTGTCTCAGTGTCTCTTCCTTTTTTGATTTTGCACAGGTCTCCTTATTACCGATATTCTGCAACACTATGTTGAATGGCACTGCAAAGTAATGTGCCCTAATACAGTGTACAGCCAATAGGATGTATTAAATCATAAAATACACAACTTTTATGACCATATATATTCAAAATGAAATGTATAGTAAAAGGCTAACATTAGTTTTTATTAAGGTTGATCCTTTTTAACCTCCCTAAGTAATTCCTGTTACATTATTCTACTTAAAAATCCTAATAGCTTTTCAAGTACAGACACTGCAGAATACGTATAACAATGAAAGTTATTTCCCCAGTCACAATGTTTAAATAACAGCGCAGTGAATAGGATATAGTGAATAATATTAACACTTGCAGTCTGCTGATGCCAAGAATAAGATGGCATTATACAGGGCAAGAAACAGTATAATCTAAGGTTTTTCTTGATAGTCAATGGCAACCAGCCATAGTATTGTAGAAACTGTAGTTGTGACTGCTACGAGAATGAAAGTGGATCAAAACAGGTGAATAGATAGACTCAAAGCATTTTAAGATCAAACTACTTTCCTAAATCACTAATCGATGTATCAGAAACAGGCAGACTATATTATATGAATGATATTTGATCATAAAACTTGAAATGCAGTAATCTAAACTTCAAAACCTGTCCCCTCCAAAAAACAAACACCTTTACACCCCATTCTCTACCCGATCACAAACTGGCAGAGCGATATACATATTATGGGGTGGAGGAGCAGCCTTCCCAGATTCAGTAGATGGACAAATAAACATTGTAAATGGGGGTGAATTAAACAGAAACAATTAATATTAATGGAACTTGCATCCTTATTATTCCATTGTCCAGTGGCCAACAGAGGATTCAAATAACGAACCAGAAGGGTATCTCTGAAACTGGAGACAAGGCCTAATATTATAAAAAAACTTTATGATAGCCAGATAAACCTGGTCACACACTTGGAGCCAGCCGAGCTATGTGCGACCATCTTTTTGCCCAGCATCGTGGAATCAGAAGACCTGCAACTTGTAAGGGTTTCTTCTTCTTTTTAATTTTATAATGGTTCCTGGGTTGTATGTCACTTTTTGCTCTGTCTCTTTTTGTAAGCACTGAACATTTTAAATATTAAAGCATTCACTTTAAAGTTAGTTCTTATATGGTCTATGGATTCATTGCCTTTTAAAGTGTGTTTTGCCATTTGATTGTTAGATGTGTGCCTATGTGTGTTAGGTTTCTACTACCTCTAAACCAGTAGGTGGTGGCAGTGTGGGCTATATTTGGGTGTGATTTATGCTCAATTTGTAGCCTGAGTGAAGGCTGAGTGCAAGATTAAGTGGAGTGAATTAACCACTGACAGCTGCATGTATCGTGCTAGGACAATACATACATGACATGCAGCCTGACAAAGCTTTTGTAACTATGCAAGTTGAACTGGTTTCTTAATAAACTATATTACCTAACCAAACTGGAGATGAGTTAACTATGGTCACTTCCTCTGTATATTCCTCTGTATCTTCAAGACTGTTTGAACAGTAGCTAAAAGCATCCTGAAAACATTTCATTCAGTTTTGTTCTACCATCAGGCATTAACTTGACGCTCAATTGCTCAATTTACCTCAATTGCTTCAATTTACTGAAATAATCATCCAAGCACCCAACTTTTCTCAGATGGGACAGTTTTAATTGTAAACACACACAAAAGAGACATTGTCTACAGTAAAGCTATCATAAACAGCTGTATATGCGCTACCTCTATAGATGGGGAAAAGTACCTTGGTGGCCTAAGACATTATTGAACAAGGTCTACTGTCCAAGGACAATTGAAAACCAAATCATCAATGCCATCAAAATACCAAGATGTTAGCTACTACAGTACAAAGCAAGTGCATGTAGTTATCACCTAAGACTGAATATATTACAGAATCAAGACTGATTATTAACATGTCCATAACCTCTTGTTCTGTGATATATGGAGCTCCCTTATCTGAGGAAAATCTTTGTCAACAGCTCATGATCCCCTCCAGCAACAACTAACCAGAGAAAATGTAAATCCTTTTCCAACATAATGACAACCTAAAAGATAAAGATTCCCTACTCAAAATCCTATCTACCTTCGTCTGCACCACCGCAATTGTGGTCTACTTAATTGCATGTACCAAGCTGTAACGGACTGCACCCATTGTTGTACGCTCTCTTCTAAGCAAGAAACTGTTGGCTTGACTCTAGTTCACAGTTTCTGACTCTCCATGCTACTGCTGGTTTCTTTCTGTTGCTACACATGGTCCCACCTATAGGGTGGGAATGCCTTTCCTCTCTGCAACCTGAAGGCCTAACAAATACACCCATGGTGCCCAATTAGTACACCCATAGACACTTATGCTATTAGATTAAATAGTCTGTCTCACACCTCCATACATGTACCTACTAGTACCAGCACCCCCAAACCTAACAGGGTCTGTCTGCCGCCTGCAAAAAGGTCAATAACATGAGGTGTTAGTTAACACTTTGGCCAAAATATTAACTAATACTTCATAGTCTGCTCTGTCCACTTCTCTGTTCCTGAGAAAATTGGATCTCATGCTATAGATTCTGTGAGCGTTCCATGTCACTATGCTCCTGTTAGATTCTCATTTATTGACCTAGGCCCATTTACTGACTACATTATTGATCCTGATCCTCTGAATCTGCTGCCTACCAGTGTATGATCTCTGCCTGTCTCGACTTGTAAACCTGAGATGTCTAACCTGAACCTATTGCTTGTTTAGGAATTTCTTTATCTGTTGCCTGCCACTGGCCTTCAGCCTGTACCTGACTAGCTTCTGTCTGACCCCTTGATGCTTTGCACCAGAGTCTGTCTGGTCCCTGGTCAGCAGCTACCAATAACAGTACCATTTCGAGACATGGTAGTCTCACCATGAGGAAGACCACCAAGGGTGAAGACCATGGGGAACTACTTAGATAACGCCCTTGAGTGTAGTGCAGTGCTAAACTGATTAGGTGACAGAGTAGGTCCATGATGTGTTGCTCTGATAAGAGTAACCTACTGGGGACCTGTATGTTCCTGAAACAGTGCAGTACTCTGTGTCATATAACAAAAGAAAAGAGATCCGATTACCTGTAGAATATTTCTGTACCACAATAGAACAAACATCAAAATATTGTTATGAAAAGGTAGCTCAGATCTCGGAGAGTCAGGAGAGTCTGAGAATATAAATTCATGACAACCATTGACACTCAGAATAGGGATGAATGTATTCCATATAAGACTTAAGGAATTCACTCAGACCTCGTGGGGGTATCAATCATGGCCAAATTCTCAATCAGAGAACAGTAAAACTTTCACATTCCTTATCTATAAGCTATTATCTAGTTAGTGCTCCAGCTGTTTTCTCTTCTAGTTTTGTGGGCATGTCTGGGACCCCCTACCACATCCCTACAGCAAATACATGATTGTGATGGTTACGGTAGCTAAGGAGTTTACCCTAACCACACTAAGTTTGATTAATCTGTGGATACACATTTCTAGTCAGAATCTGTAACTGGGTGATACTTATACATGGTGTATGCAATGCTGCCACTGACACCATTAATACATGCAAGAAAAATAACTGAATTGTGAGTACTAGAATATAACTGAGGTTAGGTTCACACTATCATTGTGATCTTCATTGTTTGCATCTGCCAGGGGACCTGAATGAGCCAGACCACTAAAACAACAGTTACACACACACGCGCGCGCGCGCACACCGGTGGACCCCATTGACTATGCACTCCATTGCCAGGTGTCCATCATAAGTCCACTGTTTCTAAACTTAGGAGGATTTTCAGCAGTTTCTGTGATGGAGTGTCTGACCAGACTCTGGTGCAGAAGTGAACCCAGTGTTACCAACCCACTAACATGCTAATAGGATCTAAAATGACCCATTATCCAATGTGCCTATCCAGTCATCATGGATTACTAACAGGTTCCAGAATCTGTAGGGAACTCCTGATATCTGACCCTATGCCTGCCCTACCCATACCCAAGGTGGTGGCCAAAACTCAGCGTCCTATTCCTAGGCAATATTGTTTGTGCCTCAACCTATATATGACAGCAAATCTAGTGGCCAACCAAACACATAACCTGTGTCCATTCACAGCTAAACAAAATATACTTTCTACTCAAATAAGTCTCCATAACCTTGCTCCCATGTACATGTCCTGAAATATGCAAGAAAAAAGTCTTGTGCTAACATACTCAAAGCAGGAGATTTTTGTCCACCCCTGAATGACTTATATGAAATGCCCTCATTCATAAAATCTAGCAGCTAACATGGGTATTTTGATGTCCTGTATCATCTGAGATAAGGATCTGGTTTTTCAACAGCTGGGACATAGGACTATATAATACACGTTGCAGCTGTTGAAGAACTTCCTGTTAAAGAGAGCGATGGCACTGCATGTTGGTAAGTGGTTGCTACAAGAGAAGGAAAGTCCATGTGCCTGAGATGTGACTTGCCAGTAGCTTCAGGTTGATAATTGTATAGAAGATCATAGTGCCACAAACATTGCACCTAGTCTCAGAAAAACATCATACAATTAGTATTATTACCTGGTATGTTAGGGTGTTTATATCACTGCTTTTGCTCACAGCTGGGCCAAGGTTATTTCCTATAATTCTATTGAGTGTTTTCCCTGTCGATAGTAGTGCTTTCTCTTGCGGTGTAGGTGTGAGATTTTTTTTCCCTAAGAATACTTTGTAATATTGATCTGTTTTATTGTAGGATTAATTAATTGCACAGGATTCTGTGGAGTGCAGTTTAGTTCAGCCTATTCTACATGGATCTGAGAACTTAACCGATTATAGGCTGATGAATGTCTTGTCCCTGTGTAACATAGACAAAATGTTTGAGCTGCTCTATGGATCTAGACTGTAGAAACCTAAAATCAACAGAATGTGAATTTAATATGCTTCATAAAAATAAAGGAAATGTAGGTTCACTATTTAAGAAATTCAATTTCTATTGGGCAACGTCAACTAAAACACAATGATATTATTTCCTTCTCGATCTGACTTTTGCTAATTACACTTTTGATAAGAGTCACATACTGTATGTTACACATCATTAAGATTCTCATACATGACATTGGGGTAAGGGCACACAATGCATCGTAACAATGACCAATGCTATTCCCCCTCTTTTTCTGCTCCTGCATGCAAAAACCTGAACCTGAAAACCCAATTGTATTCTTTCCTCCTATGCACCTTTTATTCAAATCCGATCTGATGTACAGTATAGTGCACACTGCTATTTCACAAATGTTACAATTCAGCACACATACAATCCCAAGAAAGAATGTCATAAAATATAGCACATGCTTTACCTTACGATTCTGTCAGGAGGGAGGTTTGGATTTTGCTAGCTGCATAGTGATGAAGCTAACATATAATGTGCATTTTTTTCATTCCTGTTTCAAAGTGCAAGCAATGGAATATGCATCAATGCTCTGCTGCACCAGACTGGATGCTGAGTTTTCTAATAATACCAAACCAATGCTGTCAAAGGGCTGTTTAGGTCTATAAATCACTTAACCACACTCAGCCAATAAGACTATATTATTGACAAATGGTACATGACGTCTAAAAAAAAGCCATTGCCTAGAATTTCAATGAGGTCCTTCTTTATTTTAACCGTGTTTAGTTAAATCATCTAAGGTCATTGTTTGTAGCTATGGATAGGTAGGTAAATAGATATACTATCTCTATCAATTTTCCTTCATCTAGCAAAGATTTCATTTTCACTACTATATCTATCAGCAGGAATTTCAATCATATCCTTAAGCCCTCTCATTTAGCCTTCAAGTATTTTCATTGGGTCTTGTGGCATGCTTTTGCATGAAGCTATGAGAACTACTTAACCTATGAAAACACCACCCACTGCCAGAATATATGCTCAGCTCATTTCATACTTTTTCCTTGAGTGCTTTGTTTTCTCATGTCACAGCTGTGCTCTGAGCCAGAGCTAGGATGAAATGAAATGTGTTATGACCATACCTTTCCCCCAAAGCAATGCAATTCTATTTACATGGAACCATTAGATAATTACTCCACCTATCGATCCATGTTTTGTTTTTTTACATACAGTGATCAGCATAGATGAGTATAACCCAACAGATTTTTCAGAATACCTTCAGAATCTTCATTTTCTATGGAATACCATACTACCAAATACTCCCCTACATGTGGCCCATCGATTGCAAACATAATTAGTTCATTTGCTCACACAAAAAAAGTCATTTTTCTAACAAATTCATTCAAGGCCATGTTGCAAAAATGAGTAAACCCCAATAAGAGGAGAAGCATGCATGAGTATTGTCTACAAAGGAAGCCTCTCCTAAAGCCCCTGCACAAAAAAAGCCCAACTACAATTCTCCAGAGCCCATGCTGAAAATGAAGACGACTACTATATTATGGAGTGATGAAACCAAAATAAAGGTTTTTTTTGGAACTGATGGCTTTAAAATTGTATGGCACCATAAAGGTGAAGAGTACAAAGAAAAACACCTACAGTGAAGCATGACTGTGGCAGTGTCGCTATGTGGGGCTGCACAAGTGCTGCTGGTGTCGGGGAGCTGTATTCTTAGATGGTATCATGAATTCACCGATGAACTGCTCTATATTGAAATAGAAGATGCTACCATCACTCTATGCCCTTGGTTGTCGTGTACTTTTCCAACATGACAATGGTTCAAAACACACATATAAGCCCACTGTTGAATTTCTGAATAGAACAGGCTACAGAAATGCTTTTTTTGTTGTTGCAGATTTTGCTGTGGTTTTTTGAGACAAAGCCAGGAGTGGATTGACCAGAATGTAGAAGAGGGCATTCAGACTACCGTTGGATTCTGTCAGCAGTGTCCATGGCTATTGTCAGTACAAGATCTTAGCAATGGACACTAGCTGGTCCGTCTGAAATTTCCATTCATTTCAATGGGATATTATCTTGAGTCCATTAGTGTCCGTCAGTCTGTTTACACCCATATCCGTTTTTTCAAGCGGACAAAAAAATCCTACATGCAGGACTTTTCTGCCAGTTTGAAAAAACAGACAGCAAGTGTCCATTTTTTTTTTTTTTTTTTTTAACATTGAAGACTATGGGCAACAGACTTCTAATGAACAGTAACTGGTAGCCATCAGTTACTGTCCGTTTGTGTCCGTTATGATAAGGGTCTGTTTTTTGTTTTTTTTTAAATGGACACCTTCCAAATGAAATCCAATGGTAGTGTGACCCCAACCTAAGTACAGTACTTTCTATATATTTCTCATTCCTTTGGTAGTCACTCCTGACTTTGGCTCAAAATAAAGGCAGCAAACTCTGCAACAAAATAAGCTCATTTTCTGCAACGTGGAGTCTCAGCCTTAAAGTGATTCAGTGGTCAAGTGTGTCTTCTGATCTGAACCACATTGAACACCTGTGGAGAATTGTAAAGAGACAAGTTGAGTATCACTCTTCATCCAGAATCCAGGCTCAAATACGTTGTTCTTGAAAAAAGGAAAAAAAAATATGTTGCAATATGTCATCAACTTGTTCATTCCTTGCCTAGAAGGCTTGGTGCTGTCATTAAGAATCTTGAAGGTTATATACTAGATGTAGTAGTTTTTTTTATGTGAAGTGTAACTTAACTAATTTAAGAAAACTGAAGGTATTGTAGTTTGAGTTATATTATTAACCTTACTTTCACATTTATTTATTATTTATTTATTTTGCTTACTTATATAGCGCCATCATATCACACCGCGCATTTACAGACATTGTCAGTCACTGTCCCATGTATGGCTTACAATCTACATTCCCAAAGTATGTCTTTGGAGTGTGGGAGAAAACTGGAGTACCTGAAAGAAACCCACACAAACATGAGAACATACAAACTCCTTGCAGATGTTTTCCTTGGTCGCATTGAAACCCAGTGCTAACCACTGAGCCACCATGCTGACCATCATTTTTCAACACACTTTAATATAGACTCCAGATGTATATGTCAGATAAAAGACCCAGATTTGATAAGACCAGAGGATAATACACTTATGATACATATTTAGAGTATAAAATTCTTCACAGCTATTGATATTGTTTTTATTTTTTTTTATTACGTTTTCTTTTCTGTGCAAAATTTTAGGATTTTTTTTTCTAAATTGCATTTTGTCAAGTCACACATAAAAGTGCACAGCGAGCTTTAGTCTCTTTCCCTTTTTTTCTACAGTCAACATTACAAGTCATACCACTACAAGGAAAAAGCAGTAAAACTCTGGCGTAATTTACACCAAAAAAACCTGGCTAAGTTAAGGCTAAGACCTTATGGGCCGTAAATGCCGCACTAAAGCGCTGCGGGAACAACCGTGGCAGGAACGCATTGCGGTTAGGGTTGAGCGATTGGGATCGGAAAAGATCAGAGTAAATTTCACGATCACGATCGGAATTCCAATCACTATCTTTTTAGGCGGGATAGAGGTCGGAGGTTATTTCTCACAATGCTTTGCTACTGGCCAAGCATTGTGGGAAAAGCTAACAATGTTAGCTAGGTCCCATAGGAATGAATGAATGTAGCCGGCACACAGACTGTGCCAGCGTCCGGCCGCTTAATCCCCTGTGCGCTGGCTGCATCCATTCATTCTAATCGGAAACTAGCTAACATCTCTAGTTGCTAACACTTACCTGCAAAGATCACTGCTCCGGTCCCCGTTGTTCTCGCTCCTCTTCTTCTACATGTGAGTGATGCACTCACATCTCCCTGCCCTGTACCAGCCCACACTCTCCTAAGCCACAAGCCCCGCCTTTTTCCTAGGTCTATAACACTAACCTGGGAGGAGGAGGCAGCGAGGCGAGAAGAGGAGCGAGAACAGCGGGGACCGGACCAGCAATCTGTGCAGGTAAGTGGACACCAGGGGGGACTTTGTAGCCAGAGGATTTTTTTTAAATTACTGCACAGTGTGGAGTCTAACAATTAAAGCATTCAATTTTTAGACTCTATGCTGTGTAGTGAATAGGATAGTTTTTAAATCCGATCTTTGATTATTAAAAACAACCCATTGACTTGCATTGGGATCAGAATTGGGATCGGGTTTTAAATGGAAAATGATCGGAAATCGGATTTTAAAAACGATCCTGAAATCTCAAGATTGGCTCAACCCTAATTGCGGTTCTCCCGCAGCGCTTTGAACACAAAGTTCACAGAGTTTTCCTCCATGGACTTTCTATTCCCATTATATCTATGGCAAAGCCGCCGGCGTTTCTGTAGATATAACTAACATGCTGTGATTTCCAAAATCACGCCGGTTTTGGAAATCTCAGCATGTTCACGCTGCAGATTTTAACGCAAAGTGAGCATGGGATTTGCATGAATCCCATCCACTTTGCTGATACTGTATAATGCCGTGATTTTTCTCACATTTAACCAATATCTATGATTTTTTTTATTGAGAATATACAGAACATGTTCTTCTCCAGGTTTCTGTAGTACATCAGCTGGTGATTACATAAGTGTTTATCTTTGGAATTTAGCTATCTTAAAGGCTGTAATGTTGTACAGATTGCAGCTGCATCAGCACTGACTAATGTGACTGGGTCATTGAAGGTCAGAACTAGAAGCATAATACAACTTTTATGTCCTTACGGTTATAATGGATGAATCTGACAAAGCTTTTGTCAACTAAATGAATTACAAATAATTTATTACTGAAATTCTTCTAACTACTAGATAAAGCTAATGTCTCTAATTCTGTGACTACTATCATCAATAAGAGGCAGAAACAATACCAAATTATAAACTTTTATCAGACCATAACATAAGCATGGCATATAGTAACTATGTCGCGAAAGCTGACTTCTGGTTCATCATCGCCAAGTTCACTAGACTTGAACATGCAATGATTTACTTTATCAGTAACCTGTATTACTGGTTCAAGCTACCTTTACTTGCTGTAGATTTGTCGTCTGAGCAATTTCCAATATTTACAGTAGAAAAAAATATAATAACATACAAAAGCGAGTTTGAGTAATTATAAAACTCATTATTGATAGATCCATTTTAATTTAAGGCTTTGCATAACCAATGCACCATAGTGAAAGGTATTGTCTAGTAGGGGGCACTGGCTAACAAAATTACTACAAAAATGTGGCGCTAAGTCTAAACCACAATACATCTCAAGAGAACACTGAATGAACTTCAAGTCTTTCTTGTCTTATCTAAGGTTAATGTCAATGACTCAAAAATAATACAACTGAGAAAAACATGGCTCATGAGACAGGAGTGGTATTAAAATATTCTGCAGAAAGAAACAATTACTCTAAATGATTTACAGTACTGTTCTATGGACGTGTGAATTAAAAGTGAAAGTCAACATATACCGTGAAACCGCTTTGATCCAACTACCCAAATTTGCTCATAAAAACAACCCTTTATGAAGTATACAGAACCCAGGTTAAAGTGTCTAATGGAGTCAGCATGTATGTATAGTTTACCTAACCTAACCCCAAATAATGATGAAAAAGACAAAAATCATGTATTTTATGCTCCAGCATATTACATAATCTCAGCATATTGCACAAAACCCAGCCTAGACAATCACAGTACTATGCACAAGTAACTCTAACCCACACACATAACCATGAAGGGACACAACTGTTGTGTACTCCCCTAGTGACTTGGATGTTTCTTAGTTCAAGATCTAAATCTTGGTCTCCAGCTTTCCTCTCATTCTTGGTCGCCAGCATTCCTTCCACTTTCATTCCTGGTCCCCAGCATAGTATCCTTTTAAATTGTGGTTCTCAGTGTCAAGGATCTTGTATTCCCTTCTAGGGCGCAGCCCAGAGCTCATCCTTCCTAGAAGACAACTCTTATCTATAGACGATATGGCTTATTTTGGTTTTATTTGGTTTTATTTTTCCAATAGCTATGTGCCAAAACTTATGTTACAACTTTATGATCTATCATGTTATGTTAAATATACACACCTTCGCTTTGTCTATGCAATGTATAACTACACCTACAATATATGTGAACCTCACCCTCGCCTTCATTACAACAGAATCCATTATACACACACTATTTAGCTGTGTCTGATTCTCTGAGGAAGCTCATATACAAATTGTATGAAGCTAGACTTCAATATGGTGATTCTTGGAGTGGATTTTGCTGACATCAGCATGGTTCTTCTCTCATTCCTAATCCTTAGCATTGTATGCCTTTAAATCATGGTGCTTAGCATGGTTTCCTTCTCATTCCTTGTCCCCAATATGGTATCTCTTTAAATCATAGTTCTTTGGCATGATTCTCCTGTTATTCCTAGTCCTTAGAATAGCATCCCTTTAATTTGTTGTCCGTAGTATTCATTGCCCTCTCATTCTAAGATTTCAGCATGATATCCTTTAAATCTGGTTGCTCAGAATTGTTTCCATGCTGGACCCCATAATGGCTACTCCTCGTATTTCTGGTTTCTAGAATGGCAAACCTCTCAGTCCTAGACCCCAACATGGCTCCCCTTTCTATTTTCCTTCTCCAATGCTAACCTTGACTTTGCTTGCAGACATTCCATAGGCCAAAATCAAACTTTAGAGCTCACTTGAGAAAAACCTAGGAATTACGTTTTTGGTGTTGTGTGTACACAAAACCCATCCCTTTTATGGCCCAATTCCCAAGATTGTCCTAGCAAAATTGGCACTGTTGGCATATATGCTTTGAACTTCAGTGAGAGACTGCATTGACTATGAGATGGGTACTCTGCTCTAGTGTGATGCTGGCGACTTTTCTCCCCTGATGTACCTTGTAAGTTTCTTGCGTTTGCTCTCTGCAGTGCAGTGATGCAGTGCATCACAGAGCTGTGTCCATATTGATCTTACCGTGTCTGTTAATCCAAAGTGATGTATTTTCAAAGCAGTCCCCATTGAAAATGTGCTCTAAAAAGTGGTCCTCAGATTGGACAATGGGGTGGCGAGCTTATAGAGAGGCAACTTCCATAAAGTATAATGGGAAGAAAATCAGTCACTTAAAAACAGTCTTTAAGAGGAGGGGGTCTACTTAAAGAAGTGGTGTTCTGGGGAGTTTTTAGTGTTGTAACAATCACATCAATAGTCAAACAGTGGCGATAGAGTGTGTAGAGGGATGCTTGTCTGCATCTTAAGGATTTAGTAAATGTACAATTATTGAAGATAAACACTAGAGAGATTTAGTATTACTGTCTAGAGATGAGCGAACACTAAAATGTTCGAGGTTCGAAATTCGATTCGAACAGCCGCTCACTGTTCGAGTGTTCGAATGGGTTTCGAACCCCATTATAGTCTATGGGGAACATAAACTCGTTAAGGGGGAAACCCAAATTCGTGTCTGGAGGGTCACCAAGTCCACTATGACACCCCAGGAAATGATACCAACACCCTGGAATGACACTGGGACAGCAGGGGAAGCATGTCTGGGGGCATAAAAGTCACTTTATTTCATGGAAATCCCTGTCAGTTTGCGATTTTCGCAAGCTAACTTTTCCCCATAGAAATGCATTGGCCAGTGCTGATTGGCCAGAGTACGGAACTCGACCAATCAGCGCTGGCTCTGCTGGAGGAGGCGGAGTCTAAGATAGCTCCACACCAGTCTCCATTCAGGTCCGACCTTAGACTCCGCCTCCTCCGGCAGAGCCAGCGCTGATTGGCCGAAGGCTGGCCAATGCATTCCTATGCGAATGCAGACTTAGCAGTGCTGAGTCAGTTTTGCTCAACTACACATCTGATGCACACTCGGCACTGCTACATCAGATGTAGCAATCTGATGTAGCAGAGCCGAGGGTGCACTAGAACCCCTGTGCAAACTCAGTTCACGCTAATAGAATGCATTGGCCAGCGCTGATTGGCCAATGCATTCTATTAGCCCGATGAAGTAGAGCTGAATGTGTGTGCTAAGCACACACATTCAGCACTGCTTCATCAAGCCAATACAATGCATTAGCCAGTGCTGATTGGCCAGAGTACGGAATTCGGCCAATCAGCGCTGGCTCTGCTGGAGGAGGCGGAGTCTAAGGTCGGACCTGAATGGAGACTGGTGTGGAGCGATCTTAGACTCCGCCTCCTCCAGCAGAGCCAGCGCTGATTGGCCGAATTCCGTACTCTGGCCAATCAGCACTGGCTAATGCATTGTATTGGCGTGATGAAGCAGTGCTGAATGTGTGTGCTTAGCACACACATTCAGCTCTACTTCATCGGGCTAATAGAATGCATTGGCCAGCGCTGATTGGCCGAATTCCGTACTCTGGCCAATCAGTGCTGGCCAATGCATTCTATTAGCTTGATGAAGCAGAGTGTGCACAAGGGTTCAAGCGCACCCTCGGCTCTGATGTAGCAGAGCCGAGGCTGCACAAGGGTTCAAGCGCACCCTCGGCTCTGATGTAGGAGAGCCGAGGGTGCACTTGAACCCTTGTGCAGCCTCGGCTCTGCTACATCAGAGCCGAGGGTGCGCTTGAACCCTTGTGCACACTCTGCTTCATCAAGCTAATAGAATGCATTGGCCAGCGCTGATTGGCCAATGTATTCTATTAGCCTGATGAAGTAGAGCTGAATGTGTGTGCTAAGCACACACATTCAGCTCTACTTCATCGGGCTAATAGAATGCATTGGCCAGCGCTGATTGGCCAGAGTACGGAACTCGACCAATCAGCGCTGGCTCTGCTGGAGGAGGCGGAGTCTAAGATCGCTCCACACCAGTCTCCATTCAGGTCCGACCTTAGACTCCGCCTCCTCCAGCAGAGCCAGCGCTGATTGGCCGAATTCCGTACTCTGGCCAATCAGCACTGGCTAATGCATTGTATTGGCTTGATGAAGCAGTGCTGAATGTGTGTGCTTAGCACACACATTCAGCTCTACTTCATCGGGCTAATAGAATGCATTGGCCAATCAGCGCTGGCCAATGCATTCTATTAGTGTGAACTGAGTTTGCACAGGGGTTCTAGTGCACCCTCGGCTCTGCTACATCAGATTGCTACATCTGATGTAGCAGTGCCGAGTGTGCATCAGATGTGTAGTTGAGCAAAACTGACTCAGCACTGCTAAGTCTCTGCATTCGCATAGGAATGCATTGGCCAGCCTTCGGCCAATCAGCGCTGGCTCTGCCGGAGGAGGCGGAGTCTAAGGTCGGACCTGAATGGAGACTGGTGTGGAGCGATCTTAGACTCCGCCTCCTCCAGCAGAGCCAGCGCTGATTGGTCGAGTTCCGTACTCTGGCCAATCAGCGCTGGCCAATGCATTCTATTAGCCCGATGAAGTAGAGCTGAATGTGTGTGCTTAGCACACACATTCAGCTCTACTTCATCAGGCTAATAGAATACATTGGCCAATCAGCGCTGGCCAATGCATTCTATTAGCTTGATGAAGCAGAGTGTGCACAAGGGTTCAAGCGCACCCTCGGCTCTGATGTAGCAGAGCTGAGGGTGCACAAGGGTTCAAGTGCACCCTCGGCTCTCCTACATCAGAGCCGAGGGTGCGCTTGAACCCTTGTGCAGCCTCGGCTCTGCTACATCAGAGCCGAGGGTGCGCTTGAACCCTTGTGCACACTCTGCTTCATCAAGCTAATAGAATGCATTGGCCAGCGCTGATTGGCCAGAGTACGGAATTCGGCCAATCAGCGCTGGCCAATGCATCCCTATGGGAAAAAGTTTATCTCACAAAAATCACAATTACACACCCGATAGAGCCCCAAAAAGTTATTTTTAATAACATTCCCCCCTAAATAAAGGTTATCCCTAGCTATCCCTGCCTGTACAGCTATCCCTGTCTCATAGTCACAAAGTTCACATTCTCATATGACCCGGATTTGAAATCCACTATTCGTCTAAAATGGAGGTCACCTGATTTCGGCAGCCAATGACTTTTTCCAATTTTTTTCAATGCCCCCAGTGTCGTAGTTCCTGTCCCACCTCCCCTGCGCTGTTATTGGTGCAAAAAAGGCGCCAGGGAAGGTGGGAGGGGAATCGAATTTTGGCGCACTTTACCACGTGGTGTTCGATTCGATTCGAACATGGCGAACACCCTGATATCCGATCGAACATGTGTTCGATAGAACACTGTTCGCTCATCTCTATTACTGTCTTGATCTTTTTTTAGCCCCCTCCATTTGAAAATAATCCAATGTGCAGCTTAATGCAGTCGCTACCGGGCCAGGGATCCTGAAGGGGCCCTAAAGCTCTCTCTGCCATATAGAATAGGCCACTATTTTAAATGACACAAGTAAGGAATGGCCCCATTACAGATTCTGCATTGGGACCCAAGAGCTTGAAGCTATGCCCCTGGTGTTACTGAGTGTAGGTTCACAATAGCCTTTGAGATTCCATTCTTCAAAAAAACAGAAACCCAATCGGCTTAAAAAGCGGCTACCCATGGAAACCTGCATGCCCCATAAATTATAATGGGGTCCACCGGGTTTACGCCTTAGTGACAATTGTATTGTGTAGTTATGTGCTCTCCTTTGGAGCATTGACCTCCTCTCAGCTGCTATGGTGTACCCAGTGTCTACTTTATGAACAAAAGTTCAAATTCAAAATGCGGGTCTATGAAAGTGAGAGCAAGCACATAACTTCACAATAAAGCTGTCAGTAAGTTATTCAATAACATTTCATTATACACAGGCTCATTTTTAAACAGTAATAAAACTTTATTTTTTCATAAAACAGGTTTACTAGGAGTATAAGAAGATTAAAAAAAAAAAAAAAAAGCTCTCACCGCCAGTTATATGAATGAATAAAGATAACGGAGATAACTCATAGTTTTCATTCACATCTGATATACCCTCTTTTGGTTCCCAGTATACCCACTCAGCCAGATCCTATAGCATCATGTAACTAGTACACCTTTTGATGATGTCTATTAGTCTCCCTGAACACATCTTGTATTGCTACTCCATTGCATTTTACTACCTCCTACTTCTATACATATACAGGCACCCATGGGAAAAGAAAAATCCCTTGACATTGTTGATGCGGTTTTTAGCACAACTTTTGAATTTACAGATATAACATGTTAAATACATTTATTTCGCTTGTAAAATTAGAAATCCTCACCAAACACATACCGTATATACTCGAGTATAAGCCGACCCGAATATAAGCCGAGGCCCCTAATTTTACCACAAAAAACTGGGCAAACTTATTTACTCGAGTATAAGCCGAGGGGGGGAAATGCAGCAGGTACTGGAAAATTTCAAAAATTAAAATGGTCAGAGATTTTGGGTGCAGTAGTTGCTGGGTGCTGGGAAAGGGGAGGGGGTGTTTTGGTTGTCTGTCTGCCCCTTCCCTGAGCTTGAGGACTGGGTTTTTTCTTCCCCCACTTGGAATTCAGCCTGGCTGAATATAGGGTATCTGCAGTGCTCCTATTAACCCCTTCGAGATGGAACAGGAGCACTGCAGATACCCTATATTCAGTAGACCGAGCAGTTTCAGACACAGGGATACCTAATGTGTATGTGTTTCACAGTCATTTTCTACTTTTGTATGCATTCTAGAGAAAGGAGGAATTTTTAATTTATTTAAATCTTTTTATTATTATTATTATTATTATTGATTATATATATATATATATATATATATATATATATATATATATATATATAGCACCATTAATTCCATGGTGCTTTACATTTGGGGGTTACATACAATACACAAAATGTACAGGTAGATATAATACTAACAATGACAGACTGGCACAGTGGGGTAGAGGGCCCTGCCCGCGAGGGCTTACAATCTATGAGGGAAGGGGGGTAGAGACAGAAGGAGACTGTACAGATGGCAGTGCGGTGATAGTGTTATAGGCCTTGTCCCAGGTTATGGCTCGTTCACATCTGCACCTGGTCTTCGTCTGTCAGGCCTTCCTGAATAGGTGAGTCTTCAGCGCCTTCTTGAAGCCTGTGATTTGCACTATTTTATGGGCGATTCTATACATTGATATTGTGGCCGGTCATAGACCCCACCCCTACCCTCCTAAAAAAAAAAAAAATATATATATATATATATATATATATATATATATATATATATTTATTTTCTTGCTGACTCGAGTATAAGCTGAGGGGGGCTTTTTCAGCACAAACACTTGGCTGAAAAATTTGGCTTATACTCGACTATATACGGTAATTAAAACTGTATGCACTTTTTTCCAATGCAATTCTGGTGCACCACAACTGCATCATGAGAATACATCCTTAAACCTACATATCCTATGCTTACCACCTAACCACCTCCACCTAGCACATGTAAAAATAAATCACCTGTTACTATGACCATGCTCCCTTAGTGGTTCCCGCATATTGTCATGCTCCCCACTGAACCTAACACACAGTATATTGCTCTCCACACATTATACTGCTCCCCAGGGGCCCCCAGACACAGAAGAATGCTCCCCAGCCAAGACACAGTGTAATCCTTCCCAGTGGCATCTAGACATAGTATAATACTCATTTGCTTGGATTTACTAAAAATCCAGGTGACTCATCAGCTAAGGCACAGGGCTATACATAAGATGCCTAGTTAAAGGTTATTAAAGGCGTGAACTTGGCTCATTATATTTATATACTCCAGAGAAGAGTGTGCACATCCCAGGTGTTATTGGAGGGATGGTGTACATATTATAAGTAACACACTACATACGTCAAAACTATTAAGGGATCATATGTTGCTTTTGGATAAACTATGCTACGTATAGTACAGTCACTCTGATGGGACTGGACACTATTGTCTTTTTTTTAACCATTTTTATCGTACCCCAGACACTGCTGATCTATGTTTGTCTTGGTCTGTTCTTTGTCATCTTTTTAAATTTATTAAAGGTGAAGCTTTATATAATTTTCTTTCCTGTTTTGGAAATATCCTGTACACTCTGTCCTGCTTTGCAAAACACTAAATAGTTCTTCACCGTTGTACTACAGACAGTGACAAACAGCAATTACAATAAAACTTATTATGTCAGCCTGTAACCTAGCTCCACTTAAACTAAAATAGAAATAAGAAACTAACTGGCATATGACCAGTTATCAAATGAGGGAAAGAATAGGGACAGTCTTACCACTTCCTGAAAATATACGTCATTATTCACAAAAGGTCCAGAGGGTAAGTGTATATCGAATTCTGCCTCCTTGATGGTTGTCACGTATAAACTCGCCTTGGGAGACCCTTATGCAGACTCTAAGCACCACAATCAATTCCTGCCCTTACAAGTTCAGTCCCAGGTTATGGCTCGTTCACATCTGCACCTGGTCTTCGTCTGTCGGGTTTCTGTCTTCTGTATGCAGAAGACGGAAAACCAACAGACCGTGTCCAGCCGTGAGTGCGTTTTGGGCTCTCCGCAGCAAAACCGTTTTTCTTAAACTGGACACAAAGTCCTGAAGCATCTGACCTGACGGGACCTGCTCTCGTTTTTTGCACTTGAGAAAGGGCCAGTGTAAGGCCCGAAACGCGTCGTGCTATATGCTGTATTTTTAACTACCCAATAAACCCTATGTGATTGGACCCTGGTTTACCATCTTCCTAAACATACCAGTGTGCGTGGTTCTCCCTCAACGGACCTTTGGTCCCCTTTTTCCTCTTCACAAAGTCCTGCATTACTTTGTGTCCAGTTAAAAAAAACGGTTTCGCCACGGAGAGCATGAAATGCTCACTGGCGCTCACAGCCGGACACTTTTCAAACCCATTCAAATGAATGGGTTTGAAAACCGCCTGCAGGTTTCCGTCTCCTGCCCAGTTTTGGGCAGGAAACGGAAACCAGCATAACGGAGGCCAGGACTCGGGTGTGAACCCGGCATTAGCCGTATATTTGCTCTTTAGCAATCATATGCGTATTTCATCCTGCCAGGCAACTCAGGACTCTTCAGGGGACCACCATAGAGGTTACAGTATATGTTACATTACAGTATAATGTGCTCTTATTACAGTATAATGTCCCCAGCATAGCTATTTACCTATGCAGCAAAAGGATTTTCCAGAACACAAAGCCTACATCTTAATGGTTGAGGAAAACCAAAAAGACCTAGGCCTAGCCGAGACTTAAATCTATCAGGGATCATGAAACATTAGCTTATTACACACAGAAATGTGTTCCAAGGAGGACCACACAACATTACATTGCTCTGTATGTACAGTAGGATAATCTGCATAAACATATTCATCAGATCTATTATGTAAATGTTCTTATATACTAGCTACTACATGAACACATAAAAATTAAAAACCAAATGATCCCCTTTAAAATGAATTACAATTAACTTTTACAATATGTTGCATTCTTATTGCTCATTATATATATAGATGGCTCTAGAGTATATTTGTGCCTTAAATAAACTGTTGAGAATGATAATAATAGTTATTTTGAGCTGCCCATTTCCATTGTTAATATGGAAATTCCATACATATGTTCTTGGTGAAATTTGAAGCCATTTACCAGTTGCATTGTTTCCAGCGCATAAAGAGAACACATTACTCTACTCGCAGGGCAAGTTATTGCGCCAATAACAATAACCCACATATGCAGATGACTATTTTTGCTTCTCGGTTTTGTGATTTTTCTGTGTACTATGTGTTTTTTTTTTTCAACATTTCTATAAATTGTAGTTAAAATGCATAGCATCAACGTTTTACAACTTTCTGGAACCTAACATAAAAGGAAAAATATGTATTTATAATGTGTATTTCTGCACTTTAATAGGAATTTGCATGTAAATACATAGCATGTGAATATTTGTAATGCATATATTTTAGAAGAATTTCAATAATATTCATATCATGTAAACATCAAACAAAACACTACATCTACTGTATTACAAACAGCAAAGAGAAAATAAATATCATAACCTTTAGAGATGAGCGAACACTATTTGAAACAGCCATTTCGAATAGCACGCTCCCATAGAAATGAATGGAAGCGGCCGGCATGCAGACTTTGCCGGCGGCCGGCCGCTTAACCCCCTGCGTGCCGGCTATGTCCATTCATTTCTATGACAGCATGCTATTCATTTCGAATAGTGTTCGCTCATCTCTAATAACCTTACAAAATAATATTTGTCATTGCCCTTTGAAGAGTACATACCTGCTGTCTATCTATAGTGTTGTATGAATTTATTTGTCATCCATTTAGACAGCTATCATCAATGAATTTAGGCTCTTGATATTTTCAAGGTTAGCCTCCTCTTGGTAGCTATATAGAGGATGGGGAAAAGGGGGGCGTGGCTAGCCACTAGAGGAAGAAGAAGTGTTGAAAAGAACTCCTCAGTTTACAGCATATAATCCGCTGATTATCTCTTCCATCCTCGGCTACAAACGCTTTAAAACACCCGGAGGCATTCCCCCAGGCCTCATTGAACCCATCTGGGTGTTTCTGCTGCAGAGTTGCCAGACTAGAGAGAGCTGCACTTCTGGGCCTGCTCATACACTCAGGCTGCCTACCATCTTAGGCCTGAGCTGTATCAGAAGGGGAGTACAGCTCACCAGCGTGACACTGTGCCTGACAACCTAACAACTAAGGGCTCGTTCACATCTGCGGCCCGGCACTCCGTACTTAGGTTTCCGTTTCCTGCCTAAAACACAGGCAGGATATGGAAACCTGCAGGAGTCTCTCTCACCCATTCATTTGAATGGGTGAGAGAGATGTCCGGCCGTGCGCGGCGGTGAGCGTTTTAGGCTCTCCGCCGCGAAACCGGGTTTTATAATCCGGACACAGAGTCGGACATGCAGTACTCTGTGTCCGGATAAAAAAATCCGGTTTCGCGGCGGAGAGCCTAAAACGCTCACCGCCAAACGCAGGTGTGAACCCAGCGTAAGGGTCATCCTATACTCACCTCCGAGCCTGTAGATCAAATGTCTCCTACATCGGGACCCTCCATCCTCATCCCAGCTGCCATCTTCAACAGGCTGCATCCAGATCCTAGGCCCTAAAGTAAGTGAAACACAATAAAAGACTGCTGCTCAAGCAGCTCACTACTACCTTTGAGAGTGCCTGCGGCCTGCCTAGGCCTTCACACCATTCTAGAGGGACTGTGTTGTTGCTTTTGTCACTGGCCTCAGTTGTGCCTCCTGGCATCAAGTGACTTTGCCCTGCTACTGCCTGCCAGGGAGGGGAGTGTAGAGCCCCTACACAACCGTCAGGGGGACTTCCCCACCCTCTCTCTACTGAGCTTCTGGCCCCTTTCATGTGTGTGCAGCTTCTTGGATAACTTCTCCTGGCAGTGCACCATACAAGTTATAGAATATATTGTGCTATTATATCATCAGCTCCTTGCCTTTCCCCTCATTCATTCCTACATCCTGGTACCTGTTGGGTTAAGTTGTATGTGAGTGCTGAGCCCCTACACCAACATCAGGGGGAGCTCCTCACGCCTATTGCAGCTGGACTGTTTGGTTTAGCCTGTAGGATTATCCAAAACTCCCTACCTGATACTTAGACAGCCTATTCCTATTTCTCTGATATGAGCAAATGACCTGGTAACATGCTGAAGTAACTTGACGGCAGTCTCGCCCATTGCGGCTCACAGCTGGCCTATTGAACGTTTTATCTCCTCTCCGATCATTCTCAATGTACGTCAAGGTCTGACATTCCTTTACTTATTTGTGGATCCCACCTGTTAATGGTCTTCACACTAATATTCAGAGACTGTTTATTCCTGCCTGCCATTATCTGTTGTTGTTAACATGACCAAGAAGAACCATTCCTTTGGGGTGCCTAGAAAGCTATCTGAATTCTTCTCCCAGGCTCCAGCAGGTCAGCCACCCTTGCGTGATAGTGACTCCCACTCCCCTAACGAGCCCATACCATCGCCCCAAGAGATTGTTCGTCCAGATGCGGGAGATACTCACCTTGCTAATCCTCCACGTTCACTGATGGATGGAGGTAAGAGAGGCCCAAACATGTCCCCTCAGGGATCGCCAACTAGCAAAGGCCCAGCTTGCAAAAAGAACGGTCACGCGGCTGCTCCTCCATCTGAGGCTGCTTCCCTTCTTGAATATTCAGACATCTCAGACTTCCCAGCATCCTTGGACCCGGTCACCTGCGATACCCTAAAAGGGATGTTAATGCTTTTACAGTTTGGAATCAATAAAAGTGTCACTTCCCTGGTGGGTAAATTGCAACAGAATATAGATGCCTTAGGGGCTTAGGGGAACGCACCGACCATGTTGAGCACAAAGTGGAAGAGTTTTCTGTGGCACACAACGAACTGGTTGATGCTCACAATACACTTGAAGCAGAGGTTTGTTGGTTAAAAATTAAAGTGGCTGACTCTGAAGATCGTTCAAGACGTATAACATCAAGTTACGTGGGATCCCAGAAGACATTGCTTCCGAGTACTTGCTGGCTTATATTAAATGCCTGTTCAAGAAGGTGCTGCCTCATCTCACTGAACTGGACCTCACTCTGGATAAAGCTCACCGTATCCCCAAAGCTGGTTCAGCCTCTGCCGAAGCCCCCAGAGACGTTCTGACCAGAGTCTACTTTTATCACATCAAAGATCCCATTCTTACAGAAGTGTGGCACCCTTCCTGCACCCTTCGCAGCTATTTCCCTATACCCGGACCTGTCTGCTGCCACTATGCAAGCACGGCGCAACCTGGCACCCGTTATCAAGAGCCTTCGAGAGCGAGGCATAAGATATCGCTGGGGCTTCCCCACCAAGCTGTTGGTCTCCCAAAACAGTGTTATTCATTTGATTCCAACGGCAGATGCGGGGATGTCACTCCTGCACAAATGGGACCTGACCTCTGGGGACTCATCCCCCTCTACATCGGAGACCCTTTCCCACCCCTCTTGGGTTGCCTAAGGACTGGCACACTGTAGGTGACCCACAATGAAGATTTTACCTGTTTTTCCAGAGGTGGACATGTATGCTTTACAATCTAGTATGCTCGTAACCTAGGGTGAGCTGCCTTTTATATGCTATAGTTAACTCTTATTAAGTGATAGGCTGTTTAAAACTTTCTCTTCCCCCCTTAATAACAGGTTATCCGGTGTATTTTTACACTATGATGTTTGGTTCATATTATTTGTTTCTGTTGATTACTTGGTGTATCCTCTGGTTTCATTATGTAACCTTGTGTAGCTCTTATGCTCTCTTAAATATGCCCGTACTGCCCACAACTTGCTATACCTCTCTTTATTCTTAAAGATGGTCCTTCACGTTTCCTCCCTGAATGTCAGAGGCCTGAACAGCCCGTATAAAAGGAGCTCAGGAAGCGCGACGTCTCCGGTGCGATGTCCTTATGTTGCAGGAGACACACTTTCACTCCAAAAAAAGGCCCAATTTTACTAATCCAGCATTTCCCCATATTTTTAAAACCTCATGTGCGGCTAAACGCAAAGGAGTATTGGTTGCTATACGTGACTTGGTAGCCTTCTCACTTGAATCTATGTTATCGGACCCCAAAGGACGCTACTTAGGTCTTAACTGTACAATTAACAATGTTAAATACACTCTGGTCATGGTATATTTTCCCAACCACTCTCAGGCATCTTATTGGAAATCGCTACTTGCCAAAATTCGGTCCTTTGCTACTGGCATGTTAATAATTGGGGGGGGGGGGGGACTTTAATTGTCTTGTTGACAACCACTTAGACTCCTCCAATCCTTGTAGGTCTTCCCCCATACTATCTCCCTCCCTTTTAAATCAGGAACTATACGATATGTGGAGATGCCAACATGGAAGCGAGAGAGACTATAGTTTTTTTCGTCTTCCTCCTCCACCTACTCTAGAATCGATTTCTTCCTGACTGATAAAATTGGGCTAATGCAGACAGAATTGTCTCATATTGGAACTATCACTTGGACAGATCATGCCCCAGTATCTCTAATCTTTCATGAAAAGTTTTCCACGGCCCTCCCATCCCAATGGCGACTGAACGCCATTATTTTGGACCACCCCTCTCATGGCATCCGCCTCCACTAGGCTCTTGTAGAATATTTTTCTATCAACGCCCCTACCGTCACAGACCCGCATACCCTCTGGAATGCCCATAAGGCATACATGCGTGGGATCCTTATCCAGGCCTGCACCAGAGCTAAGAAAGACCGTTCAGAGGAGGTGCACAGGCTGCTCCGTTCCCTGTCATCCTTATCTTCAATTAACAAGATGAATCCCACCCTACTGTCTCTGCTAAAATCAGGAAATGTCAGTTGCGTCTGCAGGGCCTGTTGGCCCACCAACAGGACCTCGCCTTTAAAAGGTTTCAATGTCAGGCATATGTCCATAATAGCAGGGCTAGTGCGTTTTTAGCTCATAAGATTAAACAGGCCTAACCTAAGTCACATATAGCTTACCTACTGAATTCTAGAGGTGAGAAGGTTATCGACCCACGCTTAATCGCAGATCAATTACTACTACAATTCCCTATATAATGTCAGGGAAGACCTGGGAACGTACCAAAATACTATACAGGAGATTGATAAGTTTTTAAACTCAGTGTTCCTCCCCTGCCTTTCCCCTGTGCAGGCCCAATTGTTAGCCACTCCCATCTCCCTACTGGAGATTCACGGAGCTATATCCTTGCTGAAACCACAGAAATCTCCTGGCCCTGATGGGTTTTCTGGGATTTACTATAAAAGATTTGTGGAGGTCCTATCTCCCTATCTTTTGCAGGTGTTTAGAAAGGCTGCGAATTACCATCGATTCCCAGCTGAAATGTTGTCTGCTACTGTTGTGACTCTCCCGAAACCAGGCAAATCTCCTACTGTACCCGCTAATTATAGGCCCATCTCGCTTCTAAACGTTGATGTTAAATTATATGCCAAGATACTAGCTGAGAAGTTGTTGCAACTTCTCCCCAACCTGATTAAACCGGACCAGGTGGGCTTTGTCCTTAGTAGGCAGGCCCCAGATGGCACACGCAGGTTTATCAACCTTATACAAAAAGCAGAGCGGGATGGAGTTCCGTCCTTGCTCCTAGCCTTAGATGCCGAAAAAGCATTCGACAGAGTTCACTGGAGCTATCTTGACCGACTTTTAGATAAATTTGGGATGAGCCCGGTTTTCAAATCTGCTATATTAGCTCTGTACTCCTGTCCGTCTGCATGTGTGCTATCCTTGGGCTTCTTATCAGATTCCTTTTTAATATCTAATGGAACCCGCCAAGGTTGTCCCCTCTCTCCCATCATATTTGCATTAGTAATGGAGCCCCTGGCGGAATGCATTGGAACTGAGGAGGAAATTACAGGCATCTCAGTTGACCGTCATCAGCACAAAATAGGCCTCTATGCCGATGATGTCATTCTCTCCCTGACTCATCCTGACCTCTCCTTGCGTGCCACTACAAATCTCCTTGATAATTTTGGGAAAATCTCCTACTACAAAGTAAATCCCTCCAAATCCAAAATCCTCCCTATTATTATCTCTCCCACTCTACGAGCTGACCTGAGTACTACTTTTCCTTACCAGTGGAAGGACGACTGCATCACTTATTTGGGTATCTCTCTGACTTCACCTAGTTCCAGCTTATTCTCCTCAAATTATATTCCCCTCCTGTCTAAGGTGTCTTCCTTCCTGACCGCCTTCTCAAAACCCATGCTCACCTGGGCGAGCAAAATCGCTATTGTCAAGATGATGGTGTTGCCCATAATCCTATATCTGTTTTGTACAATGATTATTCTTATTCCCGACTCCTATCTAACCAAGCTCCAACGCATTTTGTCTCATTTTATTTGGTCCAGACCCTGGACTAAGGGAGGGGCTGTTGTCCCAGATGTTAAGAGGTACTATATGGCCACAGTCTTAGAGCAGCTTAGAACCTGGTGGGATGAATCCTCTAATTGCCGTTGGACGGAGATTGAAGAGGATATAATAGGTGTGCCACTTGTGAGCTTATTACGCCCTAGGGAGCTTGGCCCCCCTACTGTGGCGACCCCCTTTTTAAGTGTACAAACCTCCTTTTGGGCATGGAGATATTTGCTGTCGCACTTCTCTTTGGAAGATCTAGCTCCTCTGATCAAGTTCCCGTTACTCTATCTGACTACATTTATTCCGCAATTGGAGGTTCGGGGATGGATATCTAAGGGTCTTTATAAAATTGCCCAACTCTATGCAGATGGCCATTTCAAAACATTCTCAATGTTGAGAGATGAGTTCGATCTTCCAAGGAATGACTTCTTTAAAGGGGTATTCCCATGTCCCTTGCTCACCAGTCTTCGCTGCTGCAAAGACTTTTCTTCCTGGTTTTCGATGTCAATTGGTGGGCGGGGTTTCATATGCAAAGCCATACTGTCCGACTACCTCCAGTTTAGCTCCGCCCCCAAATTAGTGTGTACCCCCACTCACCACATAGTGTGATCCTATGGGACAACTGAAGGGCCTGTGTTGTCATCAAAAGTCATATAACACTTGGATTTAGCTTGTTCTATATAGAGTCAGCTAAATCCTAGTGGGCTAAGGGACCAGGTCCTTCTGCCCACTAGATTTTTAGCCTGCTCTATATAAGAAAACTAAATCCTAGTGAGCAGAGGGACCAGGTCCTTTAGCCCACTAGGATTTAGACTGTTTTATATAAGAAAGCAGCACTCATTTCCCCCCTCCTTTATCTGAGAACAGGAAGCTAGGTCACATGTGTGGTGTAGACACAGGAACAGCTACAGACGCAGGCTCGCTCCCATGCACTTAGCCCCTCCTCCCTCCCCCTCTGAGAGCAGGCAGCTACGTCACTTGACATTTGAGCAGATAATCCCAAGGGCCATAGAAACGCAGTGTCAATAATAAAGTGAATAAATTAAGATAGTGGACAAAGCAGTTTTGCTGAAGCAGTGTATTTAGGAAAAGTCTTACATCCATATTAACAAGCAGTAAAGATAGGATCCTTGTTATGGGACAACCCCTTTAAATACTTACAAATTAGGTATCTTTTCCAGACTTATGAAGTATCGAGGCTCATATTCCCTAAAGTGGCCCTACGTTAGTAGAGGCAGCTAGCCCCCACAAAAGGTGGCACCTCATCGTTTTACAGTTTCCTCTCTATCCCATCCAGGCAGTCCAAGCCCAAGTGTTTAATGAGATGGGAATCCGATCTTGCGAGACCTATCTCTTTACAGGAATGGTATGATGCCAGCAGTTTTGTTAAGCGAGTATCGAGGGGTGCGGCCCATTAGGAGACAGCACAAAAGATCTTACTCTGCTGGTATAGAACTCCTAACCAGCCTTATTTGACTGTGAATGAGCTGGTCCACCATGTTAATTTAGCATATACTCTGGAAAGGATGCTAGTCACCAAAAATCACACCTTTTCCAAATTTCGCTCTAAATGGGTTCTCTGGCTTCCCCTAATGGAGAAGGGGAGAAGTTCCCACAGCAGTTCCCACAGCTAGTTTCTGCTCCCCCTACTCTGCTCTCCCTGATAGACACTAGCTCCTGGTAGATGAAGGGCTTGACATATTCCCCTAGCCTTATATCTATCTCAGTTTCGGGCACGATTTAACATTGAAGTGAGCTATGCATTGTTTTACTTTGCATTACCAAGGTAGTTTGTTTTTTGTTCTATGTTATCTACTCCTCTATTATTGTCGCTGTTCCCCCATCCCTTGTATCCTACAGCTGATTTCTTTGTTTTTTTCTCTCAAGCGTCTATCCCCTAGGGTTAAACCTTGCGGATTGGACTCTTCTGCTGATGGCTACAGCTCTTGTTTATCTGGAGAATTTTTGCTGACTTTATGACTGGACTGTGCGTTCCCGACCCAGATTATCTGTAATTTTTCTGTATTTTACATATGCCTTCTTGTTTTCATATTTTTGTATGTTGTACAGTTCTCTTCCTTTTTATGCTCTCAAAAATTTCAATAAAAACCAAATTTAAAATAAAGTAGAGGATGGGGAAAAGCAAGTTAAGCATACCTAGAGTGATAGGGAGATTGCATGATCAAGAAATTCCCATTTTAAAGGCATCTAGTTATGTGATCACAGTGATTTAGGAGGGGGCTCCTTTTAAGCTTCTTGTACTGTCTGTTCCCCAACACCTGCCCTCTGCTTTGAGTGATGACTCTAGCAGTCTCCTGATCAGACACTAGAGCTGTCATTCACATGACCTCCCTGCAAATACTCCCCCCCCACCTCCAGTCCACCTTACACTGTGCTACTCGCTTAATATACCTCTCCCCCGTTGTTCATCAGCCTCTCCCCTCTGCCAATCCCTTCACTGGCTATCTATTGGCCAGCGAATACAGTTCAAAATACTAAAGCTGACATACAAAGCCATCTACAACCTGTCCCCTCCATATATCTCTGACCTAATCTCCCGCTACCTGCCCACACATAACCTCTGATCTTCCAAAGACCTCCTACTCCACTCTGCTCTTATCCACTCTTCACACAACCGTCTCCAAGATTTCTCCCATGCATCCCCCATACTCTGGAACTCCTTACCAAGACACATAAGACCGACCCTCAAAAATCACAGGCTTCAAGAAAGCCTTGAAGACTCTTCTGTCTCTATCCCTCTTCCTTCATAGATTGTAAGCCCTCGCGGACAGGGACCTCTACCCCACTTTGCCAGTAGGTCATTGTTAGAGTTATATTTGTTTGTATATTTTGTGTACCGTATGTAAACCCTCAAATGTAAAGCGCCATGGAATTAATGGTGCTATAAAAATAAAACAACAACAATGCGGGAGGTTGGGCATCATTCAATGCAGAGAACCCAAGTCACTGTATATGAATGGGAAGCCTCTTGGACAATTGTGATATTGGGGATGGGGGCAATAAAATTTGAATTTCTCAGCTCCAAGTGTACATTGCTCTTCCTCTGTTCTTTATATAGAGCTATAGTGCTTTTGAGGGGGTCAAAGCTTCCTAAAGACTTCCTTTAAGGCAAAGCTTCCTAAATGATAATATAGGTACGTGAGGAAGGAAAAAAAAACCTTTCTGTCGCTTTTCTATCGGTAAAGTAAATGACAGGACATTTGTCATTTAAAATTCTTTTATTACATTTGTAAAGTGAGCACTTCCCTTTTTCGTGGGACATACAGTTTAACCCCAGGGAGGCCTCAATGGCCTGGGATCATAAAACTCATTTGTTACCCAAGTCCTTGGTGACCTGACTAGATTTATGGTCTCTTTTACTACTAACCTCTTTCTGCTGATCATGAACACTGAGCAATGAAAATATGTTCTGGATTTTTGCTGAAGATATTGAAGTTCTCTACTAGATTGTGTAAGAGACAGAGAAGAAATATGGTGTTATTTATTATCCCCTTCATGGATGGCTTGGTTTCTCACTTATTAGAACATTTATCAATGAGTTTTCTCTTGGGGACACTCCTATCAATAGCATCCACGCTCAGCATCTGCTGCGTTTGCTTCAGTACACTAAATATTGCAGTCTCTCTATATACCCTTGAAAATTGTATACTGCTTACTAGTAACTTTGTGAAAGTGAAGGTGAGTGGTGTAAATTTCCTATGTTCATATTGATGCCAGTTATATTGTATATACAAGATATATAAATAAAGTGATATTTATCCAAACTGTAACCACTGAAATACACTGTCTAGCTATTTAGTTAACACTATTTTCAAGGTAAACCTACCTAATTTGACATAATAATCGAAACTTAACCCCTTGCTCCATATTTAAGCACTGACTAGACATGTCACTGTTAAGTCACTGGATGTAACTATATTTACTTACATGGTCTGCAGTATTATTTGGCATTGGTTATATACCTTATGCCATGGTAGGTGATATTTGCTCCTTTAGGCTGGGCCCCACATGAAAAAAAAAACTTAGCGTTTTACAGTCCCTGCATTCTAGCGAAACCCATTCACGCACAATGCTGAAAAATATCCACAGCGGAAACATAATAATTTCTAAATCTGTCACAAGTTTGGAAATTGCAGCATGTCAATTATACCTACAGAAATGCCAATGGTTTCCCTATAGGTAATTGAAGAAAAGGGAGGAAGGAAACAATGGAAGCAGAAAGTCCAGCTTTCTGAGAAAAGCACTGTGGGAAAAACCGCTATGTGTTACCGCTACGTTTCTTTCCTGCAGTACTCTTTTGCTGGGACCCACTACATGGTGCCTTAGCCTAATAGTGGTATAATTTGGTGACTGTATGTTGGTTGTAGACTTCTTTGCCATCAGTTAATAAGACCCTTAATCGCCACATAAAATACTTAAAGAGGACCTGAATTCAGCGCACTGTCGGCTTTCCCGATCTGTGCCCCGGGTAAAACGCTATTGGTCCCGGTACCGTAGCACTTTACAGTCAGAAGGGCGTGTCTGACACTTAGCCAGGGACGCCTTCTGCCCAGCAGCGCCTATCGCGCTGTACTGTGGAGCGGGGAGGAACACCCCCTCCCTCTGCTCACACAGCTCGTCCATGGATGAGTATTATCAGGAGCGGGAGGGGGAGTTCCTCCCCGCTCCACAGTACATTGCGATAGGCGCTGCTGGGCAGAAGGGCGTCCCTGGCTAAGTGTCAGAAACGCCTTTCTGACTGTAAAGCGCTATGGTACCTGGACCGATATCGCTTTACCCGGGGCACAGATCGGGAAAGCCGACAGTGCACTGAATTCAGCGCACTGTCAGCTTTCCAGCAGTATATAGAACTGCCTGTGCCAAATCTGATGAAAGGTCCTCTTTAACACGCCACAATTATGGTGTTGCTCTTATTGTATCACAGTTGGGGGCCTTGTCAAATACTATAGATTGCAGGGCACAATAATCTGGATATTTGGTAGTGAAAGACTAATGTTAAAAAAAAATCACACAGAGAAGCCATGCTATTTCTGCAAGAATGAATTTAGATAAAACCAGAGATGGATAAAATCAGGCATGGAATGAACAGAAGGATGTCGCACATTTCAGCTACTTCAAGGGAAAATGTCTGCCCCAGGGCAAATGAGCCTCACAGCTGAGATGTACTTGATAAATATAAATTTCCTAACTATCAGAACCTCTTCTAACACACAGGACCGCTGCTATAAACAGTTGTTCCTTAGAGTACCTAAGTAGTAGGAAACAGACTATCCAATAAAGATTTACAAGCTTTTCATTGGACTTTCATTGGTCTCAACAAACTGCATCTGAATACTGTGGTTGAATGCCAAAGAAGAGGGAGCCAGAGGAGCCGAAAATGAAAAAGATTCTGAGACGGATGTCCACCATTGAAGGGAACCATTTAAGTGGTTTTTTTCCACCAAAATATGGCCCTAAACGGCCTAAAAAACGTGGCAAAGTGCTTTGTTTCACCATTCTACCAGGGGGAGCCATAGAAACCTTAAAGTGAAATCTGAGGTACCTTAAATTCTTCTTTATTTTCTGAACATACCCTTATGGAGCAAAAACTTCAGAGGTTCCCTTTACATGGTTTACTGAGAGATGAACATACAATATGTATGACTTTGGCTGTTTCACATAGGTTCATTACATTAGGGGGCCCACTGTCACCTCCTAGTCAGCTTCCTACAATCTCTTAGAATGTATGCAATGGACTACTAGTTATTTTCATAAATCAGAATCATAGTTGGATTGTTAGAAAGGATAATCTATGTTCAGAAACTATGTTGAACTAGTAAGGACCCTATGTACTATTCTTATACAGGGACCCTTGCTTTCTGTCTCTATCTCTGGTGCTAACAGTACAATTGCCAAGGTCAGTTGTAAGGCACTAACCTGGAGCTCCCAGAAATCTGTGGCCAAGGAGAGTCCCTGACGTCCCTGCAACCTCTGACCTGGATTGGTTACCATTGTGTGCAAATCCAGGAACGTGGGCAGAACCAGATTGGGAACTATCCCTGACAGATTCCCTGACTGAACCTGCCTACCCTCAGAGTAACATCCTTACAAGGATGCCCCTCACAGGAACCTACAATAGATTCCCTATAGTTACCCTAACAGTGGGCTGAGAAGTAAAAAGAAACAAACCTAGTATACTAGAGGTGGCAGATAACAGAGAACAATAGCTGTTAAGAGTAGTCAGGCTAGACCAGTAGTGAATATAGGTAAGAAATAGAATACAAACATAAACAAGAAAACTAAACAGGCAGGGAACAGGAAGGGTAAGCAAAAGCAAAAGGGCTGTAGCAAGTGTACAGATAAAGTTATATAGAACCTGGAGGTTTGCAAACAGATACTGAATGCTATAACAGGCCATGAACATGGGGGGAGGTGACTAAAATAGGAACTGAGATACAACCCCACTCATCACAGATAGGAATGACTGGCCAGACAACCTGCCAGTCAAACTGACACCAAGGAGACAACTTAACCCCTTGATGTACTAAATACTGCCAGAGGAGTCTATGACACGCCTCCGGGGCATGCGCCGCATAGCAGGAAGGCCGTGGCGTCCCCCGAATCCTGACATCAGTATTGTAAAGTAGTTGCAGAAATTACTATTGTAAGTAATATAATAAAATATTACTAAGTTTGATGCATGGCTATGCAAGTTATATACACAGACTATGTTGCTGCAATTGGACCCTGAAATATCTCTAGCACATGTTGACCTTGCTTGACTTCACCAAAGTAAAGGGCTCCAAAACACAGAAGTGGATTACACCTCTCCTCCAAAAGAAGTGAAAAGTGGGAAAGACCCCAGGTCTTACTGTCAAGGGAAGAGTGAGTATCATCCTGTTGAGTTATGTCTTTTCTTGCATTATATATAATCACTCTACCACTATGCCAGTATTAGATTTTCCATTACTATTGATGTTGCTATCATTCTTTGGCTGTTGCAATGTTCTTTGTATGAAAAGGATTCAGTAACACTAACTTTAAGGTTCTGTTCACACTTTTTTTTTTGGTTTCCAATACTTTGGTCAGAATACCATAACAAGCTGCGATATTTTATTCTGTAAAAATGAAAGCATGACCATTAAATACTAGTGCGGTAAAAGAGATCCATCATTGCTCTCAGTCATTCTTCAATATCTTCACAATTACAGACTCTAAATAGTCTTTTTATGCATACCATTGGCTGGGTGTGGGAAAGGTATAAACCCCCCCTTCAAAAAAAAAAACCTCTCACCTAGTCCCCAGAAGAAGACCCAGGAGCAGCAGGACGGGAACACGGTAGAAGACACTGGACTACTGGGAACAGGGGAGTATGGTTTTTATTTTTTTGTTATAAATAAATATGAATATAAAGCGGCTGTAAGTAGAGGCTGTTTGGTCTTGCACTAACTTTAAAGAGAATGTGTGACTAGAAAACGTATTTTTTAAAACCAAGGTTTTATTTGAAACAATTTTTTTTTCAGAATATTTGATGAATAAAAAATTCAATGTCAATTTCTACAGTTTAAAAATTACTAAATTCTGCAATTTTTGCTCAGTGGAATTTCCAAAATCATTGTGGTTCTGGAAATCGCAACATGTCACTTATACCTACAGAAACACTAGCGGCTTCCCTACAGGTATAATGGAAGCAGAAAGGTTTCTTCTGTGGACTTTCTGTGAAAAGACTTGCAGTTTTGCCACCTGTGTTGCCGCCGCAGTTTTTCCCGTAGTGATTTTTTGCTGAGGCATGCTACATGGGGCCTTAGCCTAACACAGCGGATTTTCTGTGACCTGGAAGGCTGTCATAAATCTTATTGCAGGCTACATAATATTCCCTGGAGTTGGAGGTAAGCAGATAGCTCATAAATAAAGCCACAGTAAGCACACGAACCTCACTGTTAGATTCTATGCACATTACCACCAGGCCATAGAATCAATGTTTGCCTTAGAGTGCTTCTTTAAATATGTCTCACCTCTACATATACACGTGAAGCACTGGTTTCTTCTGAGCAGCTAGTAGTATCCATGTTTCACTGTGCCCAATTACACTATACACTCACCGGCCACTTTATTAGGTACACCATGCTAGTAACGGGTTGGACCCCCTTTTGCCTTCAGAACTGCCTCAATTCTTCGTGGCATAGATTCAACAAGGTGCTGGAAGCATTCCTCAGAGATTTTGGTCCATATTGACATGATGGTATCACACAGTTGCCGCAGATTTGTCGGCTGCACATCCATGATGCGAATCTCCCGTTCCACCACATCCCAAAGATGCTCTATTGGATTGAGATCTGGTGACTGTGGAGGCCATTGGAGTACAGTGAACTCATTGTCATGTTCAAGAAACCAGTCTGAGATGATTCCAGCTTTATGACATGGCGCATTATCCTGCTGAAAGTAGCCATCAGATGTTGGGTACATTGTGGTCATAAAGGGATGGACATGGTCAGCAACAATACTCAGGTAGGCTTTGGCGTTGCAACAATGCTCAATTGGTACCAAGGGGCCCAAAGAGTGCCAAGAAAATATTCCCCACACCATGACACCACCACCACCAGCCTGAACCGTTGATACAAGGCAGGATGGATCCATGCTTTCATGTTGTTGACGCCAAATTCTGATCCTACCATCCGTATGTCGCAGCAGAAATCGAGACTCATCAGACCAGGCAACGTTTTTCCAATCTTCAATTGTCCAATTTCGATGAGCTTGTGCAAATTGTAGCCTCAGTTTCCTGTTCTTAGCTGAAAGGAGTGGCACCCGGTGTGGTCTTCTGCTGCTGTAGCCCATCTGCCTCAAAGTTCGACGTACTGTGCATTCAGAGATGCTCTTCTGGCTACCTTGGTTGTAACGGGTGGCTATTTGAGTCACTGTTGCCTTTCTATCAGCTCGAACCAGTCTGGCCATTCTCCTCTGACCTCTGGCATCAACAACGCATTTCCGCCCACAGAACTGCCACTCACTGGATGTTTTTTCTTTTTCGGACCATTCTCTGTAAACCCTAGAGATGGTTGTGCGTGAAAATCCCAGTAGATCAGCAGTTTCTGAAATACTCAGACCAGCCCTTCTGGCACCAACAACCATGCCACGTTCAAAGGCACTCAAATCACCTTTCTTCCCCATACTGATGCTCGGTTTGAACTGCAGGAGATTGTCTTGACCATGTCTACATGCCTAAATGCACTGAGTTGCCGCCATGTGATTGGCTGATTAGAAATTAAGTGTTAACGAGCAGTTGGACAGGTGTACCTAATAAAGTGGCCGGTGAGTGTATGTCTTTTCTTGCTGAAATCCATGATAATAAACATGTGTCTTTTAGTTGCCATGGCAATTGTACAGCATGCAAATTGATTTAACACTGAAATAACTCACAGGCCTAGCTCTATACTGCTGTCTTCTTCACGTCTCTTAGGAGATAGACGTCTTTACCACCCAGCACAAATCTACCTTTAAATGGGAATTTCGCTGTATAGTTTATGGCAATACATCAATGTATATCTGTATTTAGAAGCTTTATAATGATGAAATGATGATGACACAATAATACTGACACACGCCTGCAGACACGCACTTTTAGGCTCATGATGAGCAACACTTCCTTTGGTTGCTACAATTTTACACAGTAAGTTGTGTCACTAGAATATAAAATATTTTTTAAAATACGTTTTTATAATAAACAATTTATTGAACGGACCACAGGTTAAGAACTCACTGTGCTACCTAACTAGTTTAATATTGGCCACTCCCAAGGACGTTGTCTAAGTAGCCTCACCTTTAACTCCTGTATGGGTATCTGAAGTTCGTTGCGGGAAGACTACCAAGTCACTTCATCTCAAAGTGCTCCTGGTGTATGGTAATTGTTGGCAAGGAACCAGAGAAGGTTCAGACAAAGCGTGGCTAGTGGCTAGCCAAGTAGTTGGTAGATGTAGTCACACATGGCCCCTTCACACAGCATAATGTCTCATAGTGGCCCCTATTGTGTTTGTTGCAAATATTGCAAAGATTTAGTCAGAATCCAAAATATTTGTGGTGTTAACCACCCACAAACCATTATATTCTCGGGTCTGAAGAGACATCAGAGTATAATAATAATCAGAGGCCCAGGGGAGTTGAAAAACGTAAAAACCAGTGTTGCTCACCTCTTCCAGGCTCCAGCGTGACTCCATGGTGACTTTGTGCCTCTTCAGTGATGTCACAGATGTGGGTTACACTGGTGTCATTATGAGTCGTGACGTTGGCCTCACCCACACAACATCTTTGACATCACTAAAGAGACCCGAAGACAGTAGGCAGTCATGCCTGAGTCCAGGAGAGGTGAGTAACACCGATTTTTATGTTTCATCACCTCCCCTAAGCCTCCGAACATTATACTCTGGGGTATAAAAAAAATTACATTTTTGTTGCAGATCTTGCCACAAGTTTTTGAGCCAAAGACAAGAGTGTTGCAAAATGAATGGGAAATATTATATATATATATATATATATATATATATATATATATATATACACACACACACTTCTCCCTTCTGCTCAACCTAGTCCTGGTTTTTGTAAAAAAAAACCAGCAAAATCTGCAACAAAAAAGCAGATTTTCCACAACATGAGCCAATGAGACTCAAATATATTATATTTTCTTGATATACATTTGGGTGTGCTAAATTGACCTGAACGTATCATGAAAAATATTTCTATTAAATACTTGTAGTATACCTGAAATGCGTTGCAACAAGATGTAATCGCTAATGGCTATTTATAGTCTATAACAAGCCAACAATAATAATCCCCATAAGCACAAATAGTTATGCATGTGTGCAATACAAAGCTCTTCATTCCAGCTGAGGCAATTTTTATTCAGGTCAGCAATGAGCATGTAAATTTCATGCCATAAGGTTACTAAACACTGTTAGCTCGACATAATTTGTGTCCAACATTGAAATCAGTTTCATTCGGATAACATAATTAAATGAATTAACAGATGAAGCAAGTGTAATTTAATAAGAGGGATAAGGGTGGCGTGACTGGAGATGGGTGTATAGCATATGGATCACTGCACCGTAGTCATTGGGTCTACATCCCATTATATATACAAACACTACTGGTTACCTATAACATGCAGAAATACAAATAGGATGACATATTAACTTATTATATAATAAACATATCCTATGTAATTAACTGATCACCACTTCTATATTTCTATTTCAGTCATATTTATATCTAATAGCATGCTTTGGCGTTATTGTATATTATTTACTACTGGACATGTGTATTATATCACCATATTCACAATCATAGATAGAGTCTGTCACTCGCTACATGGGACAACCACCATGACTAGATGATGGCATCTAAGCCCAAGATAAGCAGAAGTGAAAATTACGTTATACTGAATCTTTTTCCACAACATGGTTACTCCTTGTTATACAGCATTTTCTATGTGACACATTTGCATGAAATGTATTTTTCTGTGGATCATCATGGGTAAGTCATTGCTGTTTGATGTATACAGAGACTAGTGAGGGACTACACGGCTTTGGTTGGTTTTGTAAAGCTGGAAAACGCCTTTAAAATGTAGATAAGCTTGAGAACAGTAAAAAAGCAGTTCCCTGTGTCCAGATGGCACACATCCATGTGTTTTACGGGAATTAAGCGCTGTGATAGACAGACATCTATTTCTAAGGTTTCAATCAATTCTGACAGGATTTGCCTATAGCAGAAGCGGTGCCAATTTCCAAAAGAGGTGACAAACAGCCAGGAATATATTAAGTGTTTGACCAAATGTTACCTAGGGTTATCTCAATGATCGCAAAACACAGTATGATGGCTTATCTATTGAAACAATTCAATTGTTACTTAAATTTTAAAACTGTTTACCGAAAGATTGTGCTCATATATATCCATGTTGAATGAAGGACCTTTTGTGTACTACTGTAATTTTGCATAAAGTGACACTGTTGCCATATATTTAGTAGCATCTTTCACAGATATGTGCAGTCTGCTATGGTAGATGCAATGTCATATGAAGTGGTGCAGTATGGATGCCTGGACCGCAGCATCTGATACCGAATCTCCCACTGCTGACTACACATCACAAGCAGTTGCAACTAAAAATATAATGCCACACACCCACCCAAACATATAATGCCACATCAGAAGGGGAAATGGTTGTCAGCTCATAGCTGGTCTACATTTCCCACTTCATTCATGTCAGATTTCTGGCTTTAATGTTGATGAATCTGCTTAGCCTTGCCACAGGGCCGCACCTCTAACCTGAGGCGGTCGCTTCGGGTGGCACACGGGAGGGGGGCGGCGCACGGGCGACTTTTTTTTTTTATTACTTTTTTTTTTTTTTACTTCGAACCAGCGCAGGAGAGCTGCTTCTCTCTGCGCTGGTTCAGATGTCTGCGTAGGCAGCGTCACTAGGCCGCCTATGTACGCTGATACGTACTCAGACGTCTAGGTATCAGCGTGGGCGGCGTCATTACGTGATGACGCTCGCTGATACCTAGACGTCTGAGGACGTATCAGCGTGCGTCCGCGGCCTAGTGCCGCGAGATCGTTGAGTATAAAACTTCTTTTTTTGTTTTATAATAGGCCGCTACCTGCTGGAGTATCTCCAGCAGGTAGCGGCCTATTTACCTACCTCCCCAGACCTGCTCACTGCTGCCCCCGCTTCCGCTTGTACTATAGGCCGCGGAGGCCAGCAGTGAGTAGGCCCGGGCAGGCCGCGATCCCACTACCACTATTATTATATTCGGGGGTCTTTTCAGACCTCCGAGTATAATAATCGGAGACCCAGGGGAGGTGAGGGAACATAATAAACAATGTTACTTACCTCTCCGGGATCCGATGTTACTCCTAGCAGGCTTTGGGCCTATATGGTAATGCCCAGACATCATGTGGTCTGGAATATTACCATATAGGCCCAAAGCCTGCCCTAGCAGTACCATATAGGCCCGAAGCCTGTGCTAGTAGTAATAGCCTGTTATTGCTAACACAGGCTTTGGCCTGTATGGTACTGCTAGGGCAGGCTTCAGGCCTATATGGTAATATCCCAGACCACGTGATGTCTGGGCATTACCATATAGGCCCGAAGCCTGCCAGCATTAAAGAAGACCTTTCATGGGTTTGGGCACATGCAGTTTTATATACCGCTGGAAAGCTGACAGTGCGCTGAATTCAGCGCACTGTCGGCTTTCCCGATCTGTGCCCCGGGTGAAGAGCTATTGGTGCCGGTACCGTAGCTCTTCACAGTCAGAAGGGCGTTCCTGACAGTCTGTCAGGAATGTCCTTCTTCCCAGCAGCGCCTATAGTGCTGTACTGTGAGAGCGGGGAGGAACACCCCCTCCCCTCCTGATAGTGCTCTTCTATGGACGAGTACTTTGAGCAGAGGGAGGGGGCTCACACAGCACAGCACTATAGGCGCTGCTGGGAAGAAGGACATTCCTGACAGACTGAATTCAGCGCACTGTCAGCTTTCCAGCAGTATATAGAACTGCCTTTGCCCAACCCCATGAAAGGTCCTCTTTAACATCGGGTCTCGGAGAGGTGAGTAACAGTGTTTATTATGTTCCCTCATCTCCCCTGGGGCTCCGATTATTATACTCGGAGGTCTAAAAAGACCCCTGAGTATAATAATAGTTCATGGGTGTGCAACTGTGGGGCATAATAGAGCTTGAAGGTTCCACTGTGGCCCCTGTAACCTCTATTATGCCCCACAGCAGCCCCGCTGCAACCTCTATTGTGCCACTGTGGGGCATAATATAGGCTGCAGGGGCCGCTGTGGGAGAATTGAGGTGTCAAAGATGTCTATGTTTCAAACTTTACAGAGTCAAGTCACAGCTGAAAGAAGTGGTCATGGCGGTCCAAAGGGAAGAGACTGGAAATGTGGGGAGACGTCTCCTGTGAGTATTACTGCATTGTATTTATTGTAATGTTCCCCCCCCCTGCTGTCTTTGGCTGACGATCAAAAGATGAACATCACCCCCACACCCCCGGATGGGAGGGGGGGGGGCATCTTTCGATCGTCCGCCTCAGGCAGCAGAGAGGCTAGGTTCACCACTGCCTTGCCATGATCCTTTTTGTAAAAAATTTGACGAGAGGAGTGTAAGAGTAAAAAGCAATAATTTTCTTGCACAATTCAGTGGTTTGTTGAAAAATTGTTACTTTTTATGCGCACAAGGCATAAGAAATATACCCCATTGTCTCATTAAGCTGAAGTATTAAAGGATTTTCCAAGACATTAAATGGGTTGTTCGGTTTTTAGAAGGCCATCAATGTTAGATCTTTGATAAGTTTTCCTCGGGTTAGAAAAAAAAGTATAATCTTTGGTAGATGGGTTACGAGAACGCCAAACATCAGAAAGCCCTAGGTCGCTAAAAACTTGTTGCAGTTTACCAAGCGCCCTCTGAGACAGAGCGGAGGTGCCTGCTGAAGCATCAAGAGACGGGTTTAGAGCTACGTTTAAGTCACCGGCTAGGAGGATAGACCCTTCGGCAAATAGTTCTAAGATACGGAGCGTGTCCACTAGCCAGGCCACTTGGCCCGTGTTTGGGGCATATAAATTTGCAAAGGTGTATTTGTGAGACGCGATCGTGCCCTTGACAAGCAAGACCCTGCCGTCCTTATCCATATAGCTTTGAGACAATTGAAACGGTATCGACTGGTGGATCCAAATCGAGACACCACAAGAAGAGGCTTTAGGGCTAGTGGAATGGAAGCTAGTGGGAAAGTTTTTAAGGGGCATGCGGGGGACATTATTCGTTTTGAAGTGTGTCTCCTGAAGGAAAACCAGTTGAGGATGAAGTTTACGGAGCAGAGTGCAAATTTGTGGGCGTTTATTGGGCGAATTCAGCCCATGTACATTGAACGAAGTCAGAGTAAGGGTCGACATTGTAGCCCGAGAGGGACCCGGCCTGAAGAGGAAGTTAAAGGAGGGCAGGAGAGGGTGTGGTAGAGGTGGGGGAGAGAAAGAGAATACGAAGACAAGAAAGAAAGAAGGAAAGAGGGATGGAGAGAATAAGAGAAGGAGGGAGGGGAGAAGATGGTAAGGACAGGCTAATTAAATTAGCGCTAAGTTAAGGGGGAGAAAGAGAGCAATGTGTGTGTTCAGAACGCTAGGGGTATGGTGGGTTGGAACGAGGAAGTATGAACAGGTTTATGTGACGTGAGATGAAATGAAAAGAAAAGTCGGCAGAGGAGCCTGACAACTGCCGAGCTGCTATTTATCTAACTACCAAGTATTGGTAGGGTATCCAAAGGGTACAGAGAAAGTCCTAATCATGTAAACCAGGAACCTAACACCACACTTCCAAATAAAAGCAGCATAGGTTCGAGAATGGGCAAACAAACTGATCATAACTATATAAAGGGTGAGGTTAGGGGTAAATGGGACGTATGAATGAGGAGCGGGTGGGGGGGGAGGGGGGGGAGGGAAGGGAAAAGGGTAAGGAAGGAACACAGATCAACTTATCCATATACTCTAAATAAGAATACAGTAAGGCATTAAATCGAAAAGTAAAAGAACTGAGTCATATATGGTATGGAACAAAGCAGTAAATACATAACCATGTAAAAAACGATTGCAGGTTAGATGCGGAGGGGGGGGGGGGAAGGAAAGCAGGAGGGGGAAGGGGAGCAAGGGAAACATCGGGGGGTCCCCTCATCCGGGGTCACACCACACGCCCAAAAGGGGGCTGAAGGCAGGGCCCCGCCAAAGGGAGTATGCCCCCAACATAAAACTAACAGCCTCACATTAGGGGGGCCAAAGTATGATTGCAACACAAAACGTAAGCCGCCTCCACGTCCTGTAAGAGCTATAGCCAAAAGTACACTGAGCCGTAGATGCCAAGATGGAGGGCCAGTTCACTCAAACATGAAAAGAGCAAAAGTCTCCATTGACTATATATGGTACCTCTCCTTAATCTGCCGTGCGGAGAAGTTTGCGAGCAGGGCTTTTCCTCGCCCCAGACGGCTTCCGCTGTGTGGATTGAGAACCATCCACGTCCGGGAGAGAAGGCCAATCTCCTATGTCCTCTGGTATTGAAAGCCATGATGGTATTTGAATGGGGGGGATATCCAGCACCGGCCAAGCCAGTTCAAGATCCGCCGGCGTGCGTATGATAATGCGGCGGCCCCGATGCATGATGGACAGGCCGAAGGGGAAGAGCCAGGCATATTGTAGCCCTTTATCCCGCAAGGCCTCCAACAATGGCCGCAGGATCCGGCGTTTCATTAAGGTGGTTGGTGATAGATCCTGGTATAAATGGACCTCGTGAGACTCGTATAAGAGGGGTTTCTTATCCCGAGCTGCCAGTAGAATGGCCGTAGTGTCCACAGAGGAGAGGAGACCACAAACGACATCTCGGGGAGGGTCATCCTGTGCTGGCTTAGGGCGAACTGATCTGTGAACTCGCTCTATGTGGATTTGCCCTGCCCTATCTGTGCCAAGGAGAGAGGAAAAGATGGCTGCCATTACCTCTTTCAGCGTGTCCGGAGCGAATGATTCAGGTAGGCCTTTCAGTCGGACATTTCGGCACCTGTTGCGATTCTCGAGATCTTCCAGAGAGTCGTACATGCGGTTCAGGTGAGAGTGATGGTTGGACAAGTGCCGGACGGCCATATGCGAGTGTTGTACAATCGCAGATGTGGCGTCTTCCAGGTCAGACACACGGCCTCCCATGCTGTTGAGGTCGGATCTGATAGCGGAAAGCTCTTCCATTACTGGGGCCATTGCTTGAGATAGAGCTTGGGACAATGTTTTGCGAAGATAGGATTTGGAGATTGCCGAAGGTGCAGCGTCGGGTCTCTCAGCTCCCGAGACGCTGTCTATGTCGGAGTCATCCGCTGCATCTCCAGACTGAATGTCTCTCGGTGCCATCTTGCGCGCCTGTAGCGGTGATTTCTTTCGCAGGAATTTCTCCAGTCCCAGCGTACCCGATTTAGTTTGTGGGGTGCTAGGGAGGTCACCCCCTCTTTCCCTGTTGGTTTTGCCCATAATCAAGGCTAGAAATCGCTATGAAGTGGGTGAAAGATTGGTGGTTCGACGGAGCAGCAGGCTCACGCGTCCATCGAGGTTAACGGTTAGGCTCCGCCCCCATGCCATCAATGTTAGATCTGTAGGGATCTGATCAGTTGTACCAACACATTGCAACTCTTGGTAATGTTTACATGCCATGCCACTCATTCACCATACAAACTGTAGTGACAAGTGTAGGTGCTGCTGTGCTATCCCATATCCTTCAATGGGACAGAACTATATTAGCTACACTCGTCAAAACAGTTGGTGTCGGAATCCCACAGATCTATCTAAGGATAGGCCATCAACACTTGAAAGTGGATAACCCCTTAACCCCTTCCTGGCATCTGCCGTAATAGTGTATAATAGAGCAGAGACCTGGCACTAATTCCTGCAATCAGTGACCGCCCACTTTTTTGACGGTGCATGGGCGCCGCCATTTTAGGTGGATGACGTTTGCAATGAGATCCAGGGCCTGTGATTTGTTGCCATGACAGCTGGAAGCCTATTGAAGGAAAATAATTTTTTGAATTGGCACCCAGTACTGAATTGTTTATTTCAAATGTTGCCACACCAGTGCCTTGTTCAGTGGTAATATTACATCCATCTCCATACCCCTTTTAATACATGACAATATCCTGCTGGACTTAGAAGCAGCCTATTGACATTAAATACTCTTATTTAGAATTGACAGGCTGATTAGAAGGGCCAGGTCTGTCCTGGGGAGTGTCAAATGCGTTTGTCTATATTCACCGTCTATCCAGCTCTTCATAAAAACAAAACAAGATAGTCTGACAACTTCTGTCCTTAGTAAAACCATGCTGCCTGTCACATATAATATTATGTAGAGTCACATACTGTACTTCTCTTTTCTGTATATTCACGTAAGAACACATGCAACAGTTTTCCAACAACAAATTTCAAGCTCACTAATCTAAAGTTACCCAGGGAAGTCCATATTTACCCTGTGCCAGTCATTTGGCACTGTTCCAATCACTAGAGAATCCCTATACATTAAAGTGTGCCTTTTTTGCTACTGTGTTGGTGGCTGCTTGATGAACATTTTTGTAATATAACTAATTAACCTAACCAACTTGCATGTAATAGAAAACAGGCTCTAAACTTCTCCCTATCAACCCTATAACTGAGCTGTTGCCAGGAAAAACACAGTTGGAAATTTGGATTTTATATGCAGCAGTTCATGACGCATATAGAAATCACAAGGGAAAGTATGGGACATTACTTGCGTACAGAACAGATTCTTCCTGGCAATGCTTCGATAGAGCATTGCTAGTGGGAACTTTACAGTGTGACTGTTCTTTAAAGGGGTTTTCCAGGTAGAAGATTTTTTTTTTAAGGTCTGTTAGTGCTAGTGATGTGTTAATAAGTACAACCATATACCTTTAACAATTATTGTAGTGATTTCTGAGTGTCTCTGGTTGCTGCTGCATCCTCTGTAGAAAACATCTTGTGTGGTACCAGTCCCAAAGAAACCCAACCCGATAGACTACAATGACGACCGACCTGTAGCACTGACATTCCACCTGATGAAGGTCCTAGAGAGACTGGTCCTGACACACCTACGCTTTCTAGTGTGCTCCGCTCTGGACCCCCTCCAGTTTGCCTATTGGCCGGGCATTGGGGTAGATGACGCCATCATCCACCTTCTTCACAGAGCTCTCCCTCACCTGGAGAAACCCGGGAACACTGTGAGAATAATGTTCTTTGATTTCTTCAGTGCGTTCAACACCATTCAGCCAAGGCTACTGAGGGAGAAGCTGAACCTTGGTGGAGTGGACCATCACCTATCCAACTGGATAACTGACTACTTCCCAAACTGCCCTCAGTATGTGAGAGCCCGGGACTGTGTGTCTGACACTGTGATCTGTAGTACAGGGGCACCACAAGGTACAGTTCTTGCCCCATTTCTCTTCACACTGTACACTGCTGACTTAAGGCACAACTCATCCAGCTGTTACTTACAGAAGTACTCCTATGACTCTGCAATAGTGGGCCTTATCACTGATGGCGACGATAGGGAATAAAGAGACTTAAACCGGGACTTTGTTGAATGGTGCCAGCTGAACAACCTCAGGATTAATTCTGGGAAGACCAAGGAGATGGTGGTGGACTGTAGTGGAGATCCAAGGGACATGCATTGAGATAGTCAGGACCTATAAGTACCTGGGGGTGCTCCTCAATAATAAACTAGACTGGACTGATCACCTGGAGGCGCTGCACAGAAAGGGTCACAGAAAACTCTACCTGCTCAGGAGGCTGAGGGCCTTCGGAGTCCAGGGGCCACTTCTTAGGGCCTTTTTCAACTCTGCGGTTGCTTCAGCCATCTTTTTCGGTGTGGCCTGTTGGGGGAGCAGTATATCAACCAGGGACAGAAACAGACTTGACAGGCTGATCAGAAGGGCCAGCTCTGTCCTGGGGAGCCCCTTGGACCCAGTACAGGTGGTGGGTGACAGAAGGATACTGTTCATGGTGACCTACATGCAGGAGAACAAATCCCACCCCATGTATGAGACCTTGATGGCACTTGGCAGCACTGTAAGTGATCGTCTGCTTCACCCCAAATGTAAGAAGGAGTGCTATCGGAAGTCCTTCCTTCCAACCGCGATCAGGCTACATAATCTACATCAGACCAAATGAAGATCACTCTGCACAGAAAACTAATGATTAGGTTTATGAAGTCTTCCTTCTTTCTTCCTCTGTTCCTTAGCTGCTATAGACTCCTAGTGTATATTCTCTTCTCAGCATATGGGTGTCAGTAAGTAGTAATATATTACTGTGTATTATCCTGTATCTGTACTACTATGCTGCTGTAACATACTGAAATTTCCCCACTGTGGTACTATTAAAGGATGATTATCTTATTTTATCTTATCTGTGTTTGTTTACATCTTGTACCTTCCTGCTATGCAGACTTCCTGTGTAAGCTGCTGCACTAACTCCCTCTCACTCAGCCTCCCCCTTCTCCTCTCTCACTCCATTACAAAACCCTCCATCTCACTAAGCCTAGCCCTTCCCACCCACACTAATTAGCAATCCCACCCATTACTAGCTCTTCCCACCCTCAGTATTTCACTTATTCTACGATCCCGCCCATTACTAGCCCCTCCCACACTCCCTGTCTAAGTTATTCCACCCACTGCTAGAAGACATTGAGAGGGGGAGGACCCGTTCCCCAGACGCAGGAAGGCTTGGTAAGAATTACAGAGGATAAGGGAGGGGGGAGAGTGATGGTGACTTTCCATTTTGGAAGTGGTGAAATGGAACATCACCGGATTATCAGAAAGTGTGTCGGGAGCGGTCCACATGACCGCTCCAGGGATATGGGCAATTACACATTTTTTTTTATTGAAGTAAATTAGAAGTTAGGTTGGGTGGGGGGAGGGGGAGTTTAGATTAAAAGATTATAATTTTTCAGTTTACCCTGGACAACCCCTTTAATTATTTGAGCTTTACTCATGTTTAATTTGTGTAGCTTAGCTTGGTTCAGTTCTCTGCTTATGCAGTTTAGTATGTTGATTGATGACAACATCTACATCAACTTCTCCCTGTTTTCCTGTATATACAGAACTAAAGAACCCACTTAGGCCAGGGTCCCACGGGCCAGAAACGTCGCGATTTGCCCGTGGTGTTATAGAGTATCAGCAAAGTGGATGGGAGTCATGCAAATACCATGTCCACTTTGCATTAAAATCAGCAGCACAAACACCCTGCGATTTCCAAAAACGGTGCGGTTTTGGAAGTCACCGCATGTTAATTATATCTATGGAAACGCCGGCGGCGGTAACAGTCAAAAACAAACATATTTAAAGACACAATCCTGAACTATCTACTGTATGTTGTTTTTTTTACCTACCATAAATATAATACTGTCCTAATTCCTGAAATATGCAATTTTATACCTATGATCTTGCAGACTATTTTGATTTATATTTGCAATATGATGCATGAGACACTCATTTCAGGATCCTGCTTTAGATGCAGGTTGTCTGCAGCACACAGTCACTATAGCAACCATAGTAACTATACAACCAACCAATGTGCTTGGAAGTCATTGAAGTAGATATTTAGGCTTGGATATAGGGACAGGATTTAGAACAATGGCTATTTTATTTAACCTTATTTGCATAAATGTTAAGATGTCTATTAAATGGAAATTCTGTCAAATGATCCATATTAAGCAAATTGCTGAGGAAGTGAATAGTCATAGAATACAGTGTTAAAAATAATCAGAAGAGGAATTGATAGCACCTAGGTACATACAGTACACATACTGATCAATACTTAACACAGTTACATTTCCAAGTTACGTGTTCCATTGAGACTTAAAGTAGCGCTGGACAAATCTCAATGGTCAACTTAATAGGTTCCAGGAAATGCCAAGCAAAGAAACCCCTTATTTCATTAAAATGCATTGACTTCAACATGGAGAACTTCTGAATATAAAGTCATTACTATATGGACATCTTGTAACATGTTAACATTTGCCAGCATGTGCTAAGCAAAAATAAACAAAGTTATTAAAATTTGTGAATCATTGTGGAAAAGCAATATATTCTTCAACCTGATTTTGGACACCTAAGTGGCAGCTTAAATATAGGGGTTGTCCCACCTAGTGATTGAAAGTCCTCTGTGTATGACTGTACATATAGTGATAGATGTCAATCACAGACATGTCCAGCCCTATGTAAGTCTTACCTAAGTAGTAAATAACGTACTATAAGCAATAACACCAAAACATAGCATCAGATATAAATATGACAAGATTAGGACTATAATAGTGGTGCATTGCAGCATAAACCAGGAGGAGCTGAGTACATTGATCTATAGTTTGGTGGTAAACACTTAAATATGTCATTTATTCATTGATATGTCTGTTATTTCTATGGCTAGAAACAGTAATTGAGTTGAAGGGCCGCCCATTAGTTATTTACAGCTCTCACTGGTATGAATGTGCATACAGAGATATCTTTCAGATAGGACTGCCCCCTTGACTGAATTACTGTTTCCAGGTTTAAAAATAGTATACATATAACATGAGTAAATGACAGATTATACTTAATCTTTTTCCACAAAACTATGTATCAATCTGCTGAGATCCTCCTGCTCTATAAAATTCTGTCTGTAGATCATTCTGGATTTCCGTGTCGTAGATTCCCTATAAAATGCTCACACACCGAGAACGATTCTGAATTGCAAACCTATGTAATGGCTATGAAGGCATCAAATTATAGCACACAGAACTTATGGATCCATAATACAGACAAGTTGTTAGTATGATGGCACATGGGCTCTGTAAACATGACTTAGCATATTGAGTCCCCGCAGTTGCTTGTACAAGTCACTTCTTTAATTTGATATATTTAAGATACTGCATAGGTAGAAACATTTTGTCTGATTGACTATTGCTAGATGAAAGAGTCAAAAACTGATGCAGGCTCAGTTTTTGTCGGCTTTCTAGGGGTATATAAAACCGCATGTGCCCCAAGTGATGAAAGGTCCTCTTTAAATGATCACCAATGATCTCCAATACTTTGCACAACTCAATGACAGAGTATGCACATAAGGGAATAACACTATTTCTAACCATAATATGCCTTATAAATTGCAATTCTGCAAGTTCTATGTCTACTTTCCAGTTCTCCTTGAGCAGGTGAATGGAGATTAGTTGCAGAGGAGAATCTACTTCATTGTTTGCACTCAATGAGAGGTAGCAGCAGGATCATGACTGACATATATAAAGAGGTACTGTCCTGTGCTGTGCTGATGTGAATAAACACTTAGGGTGAGATAGAAACTTCCTATTCTCTCTCAGTACACTCCTGCTCACTCCTATCCCCTTCCATAGTGACAGATGTCTAGACCAGTGGTTCTTAACCTTGTTTGAGGTACCGAACTCACCAGTTTCATATGCACATTCACCGAACCCTTCTTTAGTGATAAATCAAATATGATTTATTTCCAAATTCAAGACACAGGTATAGGTTTTTTTACTGGTACACAAAATGAACCGTGCATAGGGCCTAGGGTTCGATTGAACCCTGGTTAAGAACCACTGGTCTAGATAGAACTGATATGATTTCATTTGTCTATGAATTGCAGTTTGTCTTGAGAAAGGAAGATGTGTTAAGAGTGAATGTCAGATTGGGGCTGGTAAGTGAAAAAAGAAGCATTTTTCTCTGATAATATATCTTTCAAAATTCCTTATATTCCGCTTCACTATTGATTCATGCAAAGTTTTTGAAAACATTGGTAAGCATTTACTGTAAATATTATATTGGAAACATTGTTAGTTGCCCATGGGAAATTCAAAAATTGTTGATATTCATAAATAAAATTTCTATTAGCAAATTCAGATCATATAAATGTGATCAGACGAAAATAACATTATTATAACACAGGATTTAGATATTGGGGATCAATAGGAAACAGGAGAGTCATAGTAGGGATCTCAATTGATAATCTAACCAATGTTAAATAATACTGGGTTCAGCTTAAAGAATGTCAATATGCCAGCCAGTGAAGCCAAGCTTTACAGTGGTTGTAGTATAATTGTTCATATTATTGATTTTTTTTTCCCTTTGTGTCCTTCTCTACAAAAGAACTAACAGCAGCATTCCTTTAAACAGTTCAGAGGATCAATATATTCAACCATGTAACATTTTGGTAGAAGAGAGCGTTTCTTAAGACTTGAGAAAGTGTAAACACCTGATCAGCAGTATAATATGAGTAGCTTGGCTATCTATGGCATAAATGATGCAATTTTCTATTCTTATGCACCAACAGGTCATATGAGCAAGGCAATGCACAGACAGAAAGGGGCTAGCCAATGGCCATAATGCGGACCTTCATCAATCCCCGCACTCCACAATTCTGACATCAAAAAGTTGCAAAATAAGGATTTTTGTCTTTTTAAAGGGAGACTACCACCTCCTTCAAGCATATTACTGAGTACAGTACACGGATAAACATCAAGCCTTTGTTATGTATGTCACTCTTGTAAATTTGGAGAACAACATTTAAGTGTTATGCAGGTGTAGCAATAGTATACAGCAAGAGTATTATTCTGGGGGGAAGACCTGCCCTCAGAGCACCAACTGCCTATTTTATGTGACACTTCAAAGTTTTTTTTCTTCAAAGCTGCAAAACGTATATACTAATTAAATTTATGTTATTTGTCAATGTAATGTGCTGTATAACATACAATATGCTTTAAGAGGTGATAGACTCCCTCTAAAATTATTTGCGTAAGACTTTTGTGACTTTTTGCATTGCTCACTGCAGTTTTCAAAAGAGTCTAATGGAACACATTGTTAAGATTCAGTATGGTATTGAAGTGGTTAATAGCAGTAGTTTTTTTGGAAACATACTCTACATATATAAACTAGTCTCTCTATGATCCCATATCTATAACTAAAATAAACACCTACAAGATAGTTAGAAAATATAACTTTTCAGTTAGTTATTAAGTATTTTTACTTTATGGCAATAATAGCACAAAATGAATTTTGTTACGTTACACATTAATTGAATTTAGGCTAAAAATAGGGAGTACATTTTGAGAAGTATAGGCTCCAGGATGTCTCTGTAAGAGTCTAGCATGCCATTTTAAAGCCAACTTATCCAATAAAGCACTGACCTATTTGTCCTGCTGTGGCTCTGCCAAATGTAACAATTACACCATAGGGGACGTGGACTGAGGATGATCTTTAGAAAGAACTGTGCTTTGTTTGCATTATTTTTCTTTGTAATCTTGCCCTTTCTGACGTTTTTGCTTGCTTTGCTCATGAGCTATAAATATCAGGAACGGTTTGACCATCAGCGCATAGTGGTCCAATAGTGCAAGCACTTTCTAAGTGTATGGGGTAGTAGATGCCTAGGACAATATTATAAACCATAATCTCCACGCTTCACTTGGTCAGCTCTGTGTTAGGTGTTAGAAACATATTTCCCAACCCTACAATGATCAACTTCTTCCAGGGAGCCTCTGATAGGGATCCTGCGGGTATGCCTGGTGATCAAATGTTATCATGGGAAGTGCTTGCTATTGATTTCAGCATCGCTGCATGGATAATGAGATATTACATAGCAAACGCCAAAGTCAATGAACAACCACGTAATACACAGACACGTCTCTGACTCTTACACAGCTGAAACCTGAGAGTTAGAGATATAGCAGATATTTGCATGTATACATTCACCTGCTTGCCAAGGATGAACATACACTGAATAGTGGCAAGGCAACTCTAAGGGGCCTCTGCTGTGATAAGATCTGTCTTGGTCCAGTACATAAGGCAGATAATGGTGCAATATTACTAGGATAATATCAAGTGTGTTAGCATCTTCCCTAGTTCTCTGTACAGTTACCATGACTACCTCAAATGAAGTAAGTGAAGAAAACATTTATTTGTTTCCTGCACTAAATTAAGGACATTTTTCTCTTCTTACAATAAATATTACATTTTATTTTCTATTCTGACAGTCTGCCTTCAGCCTGACAAATAGGTGCATTATTATGGCAGAATATTTAATTGGTATGATATTTTAATGTAAAAGTATTAACTAATATGGCGGTACAATAAATTGTATTTTTACTCTACCAATATGCAATTCAAGGGGATCTCATTTGGATTTTATTTTTAGGCAAAACACAGCTTAACAACCTACAACTCTCAGTACATAGCTCAGATACATATCAGTGCTACTCACCCAGAAAAAAATAGTATTAAGCAATTTAAGGCTAAGGCCCCACATAGTGAAAAGCAGCTAAAAATACTCTGCAGAAAATGTTTTCTTCTGCAGCATTTTACATTGCAATTTTGAAGAGTTTTCCCTTGCGGACTTTCTGCCCTTATTATAACTACCATAAAACGCCAGCTTTCCGTAGGTATAATTGAAATATTGTGAAAAATCAGATTTTGTGCTGCGGATTATTCTCTGCAATGTGTCGATGGGATTAGCCAGAATCCCATTCACTTTTACAGGCACTGTTAAATGGACCGTTTTTTTTAAGCTGCATTTTTGTCAGGCTTCAGCGTACAGGGGTTTCCCAGGTTCAGGATATTGATGACCTGGAATACAGTGACCCTTAAAAAATAAAACCAATGTAAATATGGCGTTACTGTAATCGTCATGACTCATCGGAGAAAGTTTCCATGTCATTTTTTAGTGCAGAGTGAACAACATAAAAATAAAATGCAAAAAATGACGATGGAATTCTGGAATTTTTCACACTGACCCCCCAAAACATTAATAAAAGCTAATAGAAACATTATATATATATAGTATATATAACCCCCAAATGGTGCAAAATTAATTTACAACTCATCACAAAAAGAATAAGACCTCACATAGCTATGTTGACAGAAAAGTAAAGACGTTATGAATTTTGGAAGACGGGGAAGGGAAATATGAGAAAAATCAATGAGCATTAATTTACAAACTAGTCCAACAACAATCCAATGGAATATCCAGCAAGCAGATACCAGAAATGAGAAAACTTAGCTTTAAATTAAGCATACTAAAAAAATTACAAATCCATGAGGGTGAAGATGATGCGTGAATAAATGTAGTGAAATGCTTTCATTTACAAACTACCCTGCATCCTTAAGGCTGAGGCCCCACATTGCGGAAACGCAGCTTCTTTTGTTGCGTGTTTTTTTTTTTTTTTTTTGAGCCAAACCCAAGAATGGCTACAAAAGGAATGGGAAATATATAGGAAGTTCTTATACTTCTAACTTCTGCTCGATCCACTCCTGGCTTTGGCTCAGAAAACCGCAACAAAATCTGCAACAAAAAAAGCTGCGTTTCCGCAACATGGGGCTTTAGCCTAAAAGGTAAAAGGCCTGATAACCCCTTTAAATGTAATATATTGTGATATAAAGTTTCTGGTTCCTACCTGCATATTAGCAACATATGATGTTTAGATATTGAGATATTGTTAATATATTGTATACTTTTTGTGCTGAAGAACAGTGTGTGAGCGTTTTCTAATCCTAATTACTGTTTTTCGTCAATCTTAAATAAATTTCTTTATAAATCTATCTAACCTTATCACCAATGTCAGACAAATAACATTGTATTGCAGTATGCATCTACTAAAAATAATCTCCATGTCTGATTATAAACCCTTTGAAACCACAAAAATCACTTCTAAATTATGAAATCTGCAGGCTACAATCGATCATTCCATTATGAACAATTTCTCTATAGATCAATGTTATCCTGTAAAAACCCAACACATTTGGAAGCTCTGTACCATTTTATATACCATGCCAAAGAAATGTGGAGAGTGGAATCTGTGGTCTCAAAAATGTACATGAACAAAAAGTCCATCTGCCATCTGGGCTCTTAATAACAAGGACTGGATCATTTAAGGCCATCTACAGTATATGGCATAATTATCTACAGATTGACATTAGAGATTACAGTAATTGATTCATTCATCCTTACAACCTTAAATCTGAGCTACATGTTGTGGAAACTTGTCAGAAAAAAAAATGCCTCATTTTATTGCTCCAGCAAAGTGAATGCGATTTTCTGTAATCTCATCCACACACTGCAGCATTTTAGCTGTGTTTTGCTATGTGGGGTCTGAACCTAAGGCTAATGCTCCACGCAGCAAAAAAGCACTGTAGAGAAGACCATATCGGAAATGCATCACATTTTTTCCACAGCGTTTTTTTTCACAGAAATTCCTCAGTGTTTTCCTCTGCGGACTTTCTGCCTCTATTATACCTATACAGAAAACACCAGTGTTTACGTAGCTACAATGGACATGCTGCAATTTGCAAAAATGGTTGTGTTTTTCAAATCGTAGCATTTATGCTGCAGATTTTTTAATGTAATGTGTGAATGGGATTAGCCAGAATAATTGCAGGTAATGCAAAATGCTGCATGTTTGCAACGTGTGGCCCCGGCCTAAAGGGATTGTAAGGTTTCAAATATCCAATTAAAGCATTCTATAGTAACATAAGCTTAGCTAAGGCCCTGTTCACACGGGGCAAGAAGAGGCAGATTTTGGCGCGGAATCCAGGTCATAATCCACCCCCTCACAATGGTGGTCTATGTAGACCGCTAGCATTCTTTTTTCCGCTAGCGAGCTGCCCTTTCTTCAGGCGGAATCTGCAGCTGATTCAGATGCGACGTCCGCCGCGGCATCACGCTCCGAACAAGGTCAATTCATTTGGGCCTAATCCGGAGCGGAAAGCTGCTACGGGATGCCGTGCACTGCAGAATTGTGTGTGAACTAAGCCTAAGGCTGAGAGATGCTGCAAAGAGCTTCTTTCTATCAGGAGGACCCAACTAGTTCATACATTAAATGGACTGAACACTTATTTTATTGAGTACCATGTAATGATTCAGTTCCCCTGTGGTGTTGCTGAAGAGGGACTGAATATATTCTATCAAGGCCTAGCAGATTATTCTAACAAAAAAGCCTCTTTAGCTAAAATATAGCATATACACTGTCATTTTGCTAGTCTTTGCCGATTAATTTTATGATAATGATCACTAACGAACAATAATGTTGATGGTCATGGTTAAAGGTTGATAGTCATGAAAATTTCAATGTTCCTGGTATTTCTAACACAAGTGGCCTGAGGCCTTTGCATGTATTTTTACCTACAATACATTCTTTGCATGTACAGTGTCCTGAGGTCTCTGCTCTTTAGTGAAGACGAGAGCTCATCAATAAGGAGACTGTTAGAGACATCACTCAGACTAGGGGAGTGGTGGGGAAACCTTCAGTGCAGACAGTTTTACATGAACATCATGTGTCCTAGCAGAGACCATTCCTGGCTATTGATTTAATGGAACGCAGTGCTACATGTACATATGTAGCTGTTGTTTCTACTTCCTACTCATCTGTGGATTCTACAATCTGATGTTGGTTAATTCTATACCGCACGTGTCCAGTTAAATACTGCTTTGATGCAGCTAATAGCTTTAAGAATTTCAGAATTTTAACATTTACTTGATGCATATTCCTCCTATAATCATATGTAAAGCCTCACATCAACTATTTTCATCTATCTATCATTAGTTAAAAATCATAATATACCAATGTTTCTGCACATGGTTCCTCGGCATACCCAGGCTTTTAATAAACCTACAGTGTTTGCCTTGTTATTGCTGAAACACAGCTTTGAATACAGCTGCACATAGGCTATTCCAATACATGAAAAGATGTGTTGGTAACATATGCTTGAAGGTGTTGGTTAATTTATGGGGTGTTAAGATCAAGGCTCAGCTTCCAATAAATCACACTAACATAATCCACAACTATCACTGCTGGAGATACCATAGTCAAGATGTAAAGTAGGGTTTCACAAGTATACAATATAACCTAATGTATGTCCTAATACAAACTGTGCCGTAACAAATTGTATATATTTTGTTTATTAAGATGATGCAATATATGTAAATATGTCCAACCCTGCATTACTTGTGGATACTCCTCACTTATGCTAAAGTGCAGGTCTCATCCTAAATCTAACGCATCCTCCAACAGTGCCATACACCTGCTCTGAAATTTATGACAGTCCATGGCATTATACAGGTGTAAATGATCATATATTTGATGGGGCTGGTAGCCCTGCCTATGCCACACCCCTCACCATGCTCCAAACAGGAAAGCAGTGAGGGTAGCCTAAAAGAGAAAAAGTTGCAATTTTTGGCACAAATCCCTGACTTGATATTGAGACTTTCATGCCTTGTATGCCAGATACCAGGAATAAATAAATTTCCTTCAATATACTTAAGTGTTGAAAACTTTAGATTTATTTTAACAAACATATAGGAAATAGGACTATATAGTTTGCAAGTTATCAATTTATTCTTATTAAAAGTTGTGCAATGATGTCTTTGTTAAGTTCTGCCGTCTTATCAGGCAAGTATTCTCCATGCACAACTGGAGCTCCAGTCTTGAAATGGTGGCTGATGGACCAGACTTGTTCAACACCTTCCTTATACTGTCCATCTACTAGCTACTTTTGCACAGAATTATAAAGTGGAGGTTTTTAATGGATGGATCTGTTCACATGTCCTTCCATCAGCTACCATTTCCAGATGGAGTTCTGGTGGTTTATAGTCCACCGTGTTATGTTGTGTGAGTATCAAGCAGAAATTGAAGAAGGCCTAATATTAGTGTTTTACTGTAGGGCTTCTGGTCCCCTGTATATACACTATTGTGTACTGGTAAGGTAGGTAGAGTGCTCAGTATACTATTTAACTTCCTACAGTATATATAAAATAAGCTTCATGGGGAGTAATCTATACTATATGGGACATTTAAGCCATGTCCACAGGGCAAGCATCTATCTTGAGAACAGCTGTCCCTGACAACTGTCTTGTAGCAGCAGTGAGAAAAGAGTAGACCACACATATGCAGCTTACTTTACTTCTATGGAGTTTCCGAGAATTGCTCAGCCTCTCTGCTTGGCTATTCTTAGAAACCCCATACAGGTAAGTAGAAAGAGATGAACATGTCCAGAGTGGATTACTTCTCTTGAAACATATTTTGTACAATCTGTAAGCAGTCTTATGGGGCCCCACTTCTATTAGATATTTATGGCATATCCTGTGGCTATGTCATAAATGTCCCACATGGGAAAACCCTTTAAGCTTATCCAGTTTCCTTCTCTTATTAACTGATTTGCTGAGAGTTGTTACTGGACTATCGAAAGTATAGTGATTAGAAAATATTGAGCAGAAGCGACTATCCCATCTGTTTTCCTTCTCTATGAAACTTGCCAATCATCAGAATTAATGGTCTCTCATGACCAAAATATTAGTTCATTATCACATGGTAGTAACGTGTAACCATACTGTCCACATTGTGTACACACCCAATTAGAGGGTAACAGGCTCCAGAGATCTCAGTTCTGCAAACACTGCAATATACCATCACATATCTGTGCAACTAAATGGATGCTACAATGTCTCCAGAGCTACACAATCTCACACAATGGAGATGGAAGATATTTTCTTGTTTTATACATCTGTAATTGTGTCTATACCTGAAGCATTTTGCATATAGATTGGAACTGGATGGTTTAGCAGAGAATTAAAAGTCTCTGAAGTAAATCACTAGAGAATTTCTAAAAGATCTGGTGAAATCAGTCTGCGGTCCTGGTAAATAGAGCAAAACAAATCACAGCGTCACACAAGACTAGTGCACATCTGAATGTCTTCCATTACAACTTCATATTTCACTGACTTCACAGCCAGTCACTGCTTGTACATGTTGAGGAAATGCGCATATCACAAATACAATTTATTAAGACATTTTCACAACTTGCCCATGCAGGATCCCTTCTTATTCACACTACCTATACAAGCTACAGCATATGAACAATCCATAAGAACCATATAGGGAAGCTGATCTATTAATCTCTGAGAGGATATAACAAGTTAAGAAAGAGCAAAAGGAGGACATGTTGATAAATAGAATGCTATACAGTCATCCCACTAATGAATTTGTTATATCACATTAAATTATGTGCATATTTAAAAAATAATAATACTTATGTTCCTCTACAATGAAATTGCAACACCAAAAAGGACAAGCTATAAGGTTATGCAAATCGAAGAAGTAGCAGGTGTCACTAGGATCTGCAAATTTTCAAGCACCTAGCTCCAATCTGTTGCACGTGGAAAAGCAGAAAAGCGAAGATTTCTAGCACATGAAACCTCAAAATTCAGATCCAATGATGAGAGTAGATGGTGCAATGCCTCCTATTCGTCCACATGCCAGTTATCACTACTTCTTGATAGTTGAGAGTGACTGAATCCTTGAACTGATAGATTTCGGCTCATCACTATGGCACTATACTTCACTGCACTATATGCCTAGTCTAAGAAATCGGTATTGCTCAACTTTGCATGCCCCAGTGATTGGGAGACAAAGGCAAAGTGAAATAAGAGATGTGTGGAGGTGAACCTCTACATGGATGGATCATCTGATTGGAAGAATGCCTAGGGTGGCAAACATTGTTAACACAAACCATACGAAGGCATTTGTTCGACATTGGGCTAAGCCAGTCCTCCAGCTCTAGCTGTACCATTGACCTCACATTACCATGCTAAAAGTCTATCATAGTACACAGCAAAATAGCAATGGAGGCTGGAACAGAGGTCTATCCTCTTCAGCGATGAGTCACACTTTTGCTTTGGATCAAATGATAGCCTTAGATTAGTTTGGAGAACATTTAGGCAATGCCATGAGAGGCCTTTACAAGAGAATGCATCCTAATCCCAAGATTATGGTGTGGGGTGGCATAATATATGGTAGTCAGATCCCTTTAGTCTTCATTTAAGGTGCATTAACAGCTCACTTAGCATTTTGGGCATCACTGATCAATTGAACAAGGACCTGCAAGCAGCGAATCTTGATAACTGGCATTCCCAAATGCATTCAGTGTGGTGCTCATACATCAAGATGTTTTGAATATTTTGTTTCCTTTTTTAAAAAAAATAATTAGCATATCATTAACAATTGTATTGGTTTTGTGTTTTCCATAATTTGCTGACTTTTCCTTCTTTCAATGTAGAGTAAAATATATATTTCCACCTAATCAAAAATTGGGCAGATAAAGGACCAGATTAGAGGGAGGGAAAGTGGCCAAAAGCTTAAGGGGTCTCCATTTAGGGCTTTAATCTACTTTTTCTCTTAAATGGTTTGTCGAGGCTAAAATTTTATTTTTAGTTACGTGGGAGGAGGTGAAAAAGGCTAAAATGTTATTTTTAGTTAGGTGGGAGGAGGTGAAAAAAATTTAAAAAAACCTACATACTTACCTGTTTCCAGTTCCTTCCAGCGCGGTCCAGTCCACTTATGCAGCTCTGTTGTTTTCTTCTGGCAGCTGTGACATCCCGTGTTCCTTCTGCGGTAGGGACTTCAGCTGCAAGAAGACAGCCAATCAGGAGGACTGCAAGGACACCGGAGCATCGTTGACAATTTTTTATTTTTTATTTTTTTTTTATTTTAGCCTGAACAACCTCTTTAAGAAGTCATTTCTCTATGGATATCTAATGCCTCATATACCTGCACCATGAACTAGAAAAAAATTACTAACCAAGCAACAACATAGGGAAAGAGGAAATGCAGCTGTCAGACGGCTCCAACCCTGCTTGCTTTCAGGGAAAAAAAGATCAGGCAAATAAAACCACAATGGAGTAAATTCACTAATCTAGTGGCATTTTTACTCCAACCTCCAACCTTCACTTTTGTGGCGTAAATGATGGCAGATATCTATGCCAAAAAAGGAACTGGCATAGATTTTAGCTAAGTCATACTGGGTCCTGAAGGATGCTCATGATGAGGCATGCACCTCACCCCAAATTAAGTACATCATCTCCTGCCAGTGAACATCAAGACTGTACAGATTGTAGTCAGATCTTGTTGGTATGGGCAGAAACTACCGACAATCATAATATATATATATATATATATACAGTGGGGCAAAAAAGTATTTAGTCAGTCACCAATCGTGCAAGTTCCACCACTTAAAAAGATGAGAGGCGTCTGTAATATACATCATAGGTAGACCTCAACTATGAGAGACAAAATGAGAAAACAAATCCAGAAAAATCACATTGTCTGATTTTGTAAGAATTTATTTGCAAATTATGGTGGAAAATAAGTATTTGGTCAGTAACAAAATTTCATCTCATGGCAATGACAGAGGTCAAACGTTTTCTGTAAGTCTTCACAAGGTTGGCACACACTGTTGTTGGTATGTTGGCCCATTCCTCCATGCAGATCTCCTCTAGAGCAGTGATGTTTTGGGGCTGTCGCTTGGCAACAGGGACTTTCAACTCCCTCCAAAGGTTTTCTATAGGGTTGAGATCTGGAGACTGGCTAGGCCACTCCAGGACCTTGAAATGCTTCTTACAAAGTCACTCCTTCGTTGCCCTGGCGGTGTGCTTTGGATCATTGTCATGTAGAAAGACCCAGCCACGTTTCATCTTCAATGCCCTTGCTGATGGACGGAGGTTTGCACTCAAAATCTCACGATACATGGCCCCATTCATTCTTTCATGTACCCGGATCAGTCGTCCTGGCCCCTTTGCAGAGAAACAGCCCCAAAGCATGATGTTTCCACCCCCATGCTTTACAGTAGGTATGGTGTTTGATGGATGCAACTCAGTATTCTTTTTCCTCCAAAGACGAAAAGTTGTGTTTCTACCAAACAGTTCCAGTTTGGTTTCATCAGACCATAGGACATTCTCCCAATACTCTTCTGGATCATCCAAATGCTCTCTAGCAAACTTCAGACGGGCCCGGACATGTACTGGCTTAAGCAGTGGGACACGTCTGGCACTGCAGGATCTGAGTCCCTGGCGGCGTAGTGTGTTACTGATGGTAGGCTTTGTTACATTGGTCCCAGCTCTCTGCAGTTCATTCACTAGGTCCCCCCGCGTGGTTCTGGGATTTTTGCTCACCGTTCTTGTGATCATCTTGACCCCACGGGGTGAGATTTTGCGTGGAGCCCCAGATTGCGGGAGATTATCAGTGGTCTTGTATGTCTTGCATTTTCTAATTATTGCTCCCACAGTTGATTTCTTCAATCCAAGCTGGTTGCCTATTGCAGGTTCAGTCTTCCCAGCCTGGTGCAGGGCTACAATTTTGTTTCTGGTGTCCTTTGACAGCTCTTTGGTCTTCACCATAGTGGAGTTTGGAGTCTTACTAATTGAGGGTGTGCACAGGTGTCTTTTTATACTGATAACAAGTTTAAACAGGTGCTATTACTACAGGAAATGAGTGGAGGAAAGAGGAGACTCTTAAAGAAGAAGTTACAGGTCTGTGAGAGCCAGAAATCTTGATTGCTTGTAGGTGACCAAATACTTATTTTCCACCATAATTTGCAAATAAATTCTTACAAAATCAGACAATGTGATTTTCTGGATTTGTTTTCTCATTTTGTCTCTCATAGTTGAGGTCTACCTATGATGTAAATTACAGACGCCTCTCATCTTTTTAAGTGGTGGAACTTGCACTATTGGTGACTGACTAAATACTTTTTTGCCCCACTGTATATATATATATATATATATATATATATATATATATATATTATACAGATGTGTCCACCTTTACTTAAAAGGGTAATCCCATTTCATGTCCATTTATGACTACGATGGGAATACCTGTTCACTCCACTGACTATGGAGCTTATGTCTTGAAATGGCAGCTGAGGTCATGTGAAAGGTCATCATTTCATATTAACTACAGTTTGATTTAACAGTATAGAAATTGCTGTCCTCTAATATTTTTAGTTAATTCCTGAATGCTAATAATTTCGATTTGCTTAATAATTCTTACGGTAATAATAAATGGTCTGTGTATCAACATGAGGACGTGAGGACATCCCTATTTTACTTGAGGACTGGCTACTAGTTTAAGCAATAATGTCTTAATTTTCTTTGTAGATCAAGCCAATTATGTTATTAAGTGTTTAGGAAATGTGAAAGTTCCGGCAGATAGTTCATTTCTTTATCTTCCTCCTATTAATTTGTGATTGTTATTTTGCTGCAATTTGTCATTCTGGTTGAACAAAGAGCGATTCTTTTGTATGTGTAATGTGGAGCTTTTCAATCAGGCATGCCGCATGCTCTTCAAGATTCTCAAAAGCTCTGCATTTATTCTTCAAAGAGCCATTATGTTCAAAGATACCTGAAATAACAACACACAGTATATTTCAAGTGAAAAGAATGATAGATTTTTCCATGAAACATGTAAAGATAATGTTCTTGGTTGCTAGGGGCAGACATGTTTTATATTTGCTACAATAACTTCTCCAGCTATGAGACTATGATTTACACTGGTGGGGGTGCTTTACTTATATTTAGTGAATACAAATTCCCCATACGTGAACTTTCATTTTTCTTTAAAAGGGACAAAAGGTGTCAAGATATGAGTAAAGGGGCAAGGACAGAGTCTTACAGTATCTTGCCCCTTTGCTCATATCCTGAAACCTTGAGTCTTGTATACTCCTCACGCCATCCTCCACCTGTCTAGTCCAATGTCTGATGAAGGTCACAGACCAAAACGTCACTTTATTCTGGACTCACTAATAAATTTGGAGTTTACTTCTATACTACCTGAGAGTGTCGGATTCCCTTTGTATATGATTTGACAGATTGAACCCCTCTCTGAGCACCGTAACACATTGCATACTGAATGCTGATATATTAATGCTTACTATCTTGAAAAGGTATTGACTTATTCCTCCCCCATTCTCAATGCTTGGACCTGTCTAGAAGAAGGGGAGAAGCTTTGAAAGAAATATTTTTTGTTGGAATCATTTAATGTATATGGACAGCTTAAGAAAAAAAAATCACACTAAGTACTATATGATAGATTATAAAGCAATGGCAGATTAATACTAAAACCCAGAGCCCTCTAACAACAATTTTCAACCTACATTATAACAAAGGTTTCGTATACATCTGCGCTAGAGTTTCCATAAGAGACTCCATCGCAGATTCCGCTGATAATTGGAAGACTTTTTTTTTCCTCCGTCGGTTTCAGTATAAAATTCCCATGGTCTATGGGTTCTGTGAGTGTCCGCGGGTAACCGTTTTTTTTTAGTGGGCGAGCTCTCCGCCGTTCGGGTCCCACGGCAGATACAAACGAAGGAGAGCACAATGCCAGTGTGATCCTAGGATAACGTTGAGGAAACCAGTAGGAAACATGGCAAACAGTATATTCTCGACGCTTACTCGTTGTTCACTTCAACTACAAGAGCACAGATGCTTTATACCTCACACTTTCACGTCAAAATCTCTGTGTTCACTTCCTCTGTTAGGGCATTTGACCCATATTCTGTTGTATAAGCCATAAAACCATCTGTATACAAATGCATACAGATAGGACCCCCTTCAGTGATATCAGAAGTTTAGATAAATAACCATATCATAGAACCGAGGCTTTTCTGTCCACAATGAATACACAGAGCACAAAACTCATTAAACTGCATATGCTCATTTTTTACAATTTCTTGCTGTCATAACGAATTTTAATAGGAAGGTATATTATATGATTAGCTACATTTATAAAATGGGAAGAATTTGGTGAATATTCGGACAAGAATATTGAGAAATGGTCGTAAATATTGTAAGTAGATTCTCTTAGTTCTCTATTTTATCCTTTCTAGATAAAATAACTTAAGTGAGAAAACAGTGTTCACACTTCTTACTTTCTACAATCAAAATTAGTTAATAAGGATTTGCTACAAATTACAATGTTGCATAAAATATATAATTTAACTAAATTCTGTATAGGAAACAACTTCTTGATATAGCATTAAAACATGCTAGCTAACTAATCTAATGTAACTACTACCAGAAACATGCCAGAAAAAGCATATTGTGCATTCATATAGAGATCCAGGAGCCAGAGAGACCCCCTCCCCCCCACACCAGCGGTGTACCAACTTATAAATAGCTGGTTACTTTTACGTCAGATCCGACTCATTTCATGGCAAAGGTATTTCTTAATGCATGGGAAGAGGTTGTACACGTTAGACCCATGCTCCATATTTCTTACATATCCTGTAGAGGCTACGGTTGTAGCTAATGGATAGTCTTCTGGAGATAGTTAACTCCTTGCTGCCTGTATCAAATAACCCCTTTCATGCCTTGCAAACACATCCAGTGTACAAAAGAGTGACAACGCATTTTGTGAACTTTGCAGAATACTTTCATGATTTATCAAATATTGATTACTAAGCCATACATTTGGTACTATGTCCATGTTTACAGCTGATATGATAACTAATTATATATGAATTGCTTGAATACAGTGGACCAAAACCAACCAGGATGGTGGAGTGGAATGATCAGTGCTTAACCAATAGATGTCAAGTAGTCCTTCTTTATCGGTGCACGAACATACGAAACGCGTTTCAAGGCATCACTGCCTCTTTATCAAGTGTAAAATATAGGCATGGCATGATACAAATTATTTATCAGATAAAGACCAATATAGACAACATAATGTCTTGCACCACATTTATTAAGTGTTTTAGACACCTTTTCACCTTTTCTTAACTTGTGTGCATGACTTACAGGTAAAGCAGCATGGAATGCTTGTAAGTGCATGTGGCTTATTGATAATAAGCTCCAAGATGGTGGTGCAAAGTAGTTCAACTAACAGGTAGTATAAACATAGACTAAACAGTCTAAAGATGTTACAAATTTATAATCCAGCATTAATCATGGTAATGATTGTATTTTTGAGCAGTTTCATAGCTATGAACATGTGGCACCTTAAGGCTGAGGCCCCACGTTGTGGAAATGCAGCTTTTTTTGTTGCAGATTTTGTTGCTGTTTTTCTGATTAACATCAAGAATGGTTACAAAAGGAATGGGAAATATATAATGTAGGAAAGTCTTATACTTCTCCCTTTTGCTCATTCCATTTTTGACTGTGGCCCTAAAAGCCACAACAAAATCTGCAACAAAAAAAGCTGCATTTCCACAATGTGTGTCCTATAAAAAGCAAATTCAAGCACTACACAAGATGAAAAGCAGCTTGGATGCCTGATAAGACTTGAGAAACATACCGGGGCATGTAAACATTTGGCAAAGTCTATGGTGGTCCTCTGTTAAGTTACTATGCAGAAAGTTAAAAGTGCAAATCTCTGGTTAGAATATTCATTGGTGTGCGAGAATGAGGGTTATTGGAGTGACACATTGTAAATGCGGGCTACCAATGTTTGTTTTGCAATAAGTGTTTTCAACAACATACGCACAAATCTCATAATCAAATCTGGCAAGGAAATTTCTCCTGCACAGAAGCAACTCCACGGTTTATTACAGAATAAATCACATGTAACACACTGAAAAATGATTATTGGCATTTCACTAACCTTGTAAAAAATGACCCATTATATCCACAAAGGCTATGAAATGTAGCTACTGCTCAAGATACAGTTACATGGTTACTCACTTAAAGCAACATATATTAAGGATCTTAATAGTAAATTTATTTTGCCTCACATAAATATGTAATGACTGATATAAATATTCTGTCACTGCAGAGGAATTGCAAAAAACAAGAGACATGATATGGCTTAGCAAGTACGAGAATTCTCCGCTATTAAATATATCACACTCAGGAACTGAAGCTCTTCGTAGATCACGGGAACAACAAAACAGTCCACAACTACACTACCTCTTGGTCAGAGGATACCATTTGTTAGAAGTGGGACATATTTAACAGGGCCAAACAAGGCATCCAGTTATAGGTTGAAAGTAAATTGACATATTTTTTTTCTTTTTTTTAAAATGTAAATTGTGAGCCCCATATAGGGATCACAATGTATATTTATTTATTTATTTTCCTATCAGTATGTCTTTGTAGAATAGGAGGAAATCCACGCAAACATGGGGAGAACATACAAACTCCTTGCAGATTTTGTTCCTGGCAGGATTCAAACACAAGACTCCAGTGCTGCAGTGCTAACCGCTGAGCCACCGTGTTTCCCCTTAAAATTGACATATCTATTTCTTGAGCACTTTGGAACAGGACTGCCATCACTCTAGAGCCCATATTTGCCTATTGTTAGCTAAACCTCTCGCAACTATCTCCTATGATGAGTTTCAGACCCTTATTTAGCTCAGCTCCTCTTGCGCTATAATATCTTGTCTGCAGATCATACTGCATTTTCATGGTTACAAATTGTGTGTAAAGGATTTATCCTAATTCTAAAACACCTTTATGGGTGCATTCACACTTCGGATATGCTGACTGATTCTGAACGTGAAAACACGTTCAGAATCAGCGCGAATAAAGCAGATCCCATTAATTTCAATGGGAGCCGGCATATGAGCGCTCCCATGAATGGGCTGCTTTTTTCCTCTACGAGCGCTCCCATTGAAGTGAATGGGAAGTGTTTAGATGCGCTCGCGTGTACGGCTCGGAATGAGCCGAGCGCTTACGCCGTATAGAGAAAAAAGCAGCCCATTCATTTCAATGGGGAACGCTCGTATGCCGGCTCCCATTAAAATTAATGGGATCTGCTTTATACGCGCTGATTCTAAACGTGTTTTCACATTCAGAATCAGTCAGCGTATCTGAAGTGTGAATGCACCCTTAGGGTGCATTCACACTACGTAACGCCAGCGTGTATCAGAGCCGTACACGCCGGCGTTACAACAGGGCTGTCGGACACTTCCCATTCATTTCTATGGGAGCCGGCATGCGAGCGCTCCCCATAGAAATGAATGGAAAAAGCAGTCCAATCATTTCTATGGGGAGCGCTCGCACGCCGGCTCCCATAGAAATGAATGGGAAGTGTCCGACAGCCCTGCTGTAACGCCGGCGTGTACGGCTCTGATACACGCCGGCGTTACGTAGTGTGCATGCACCCTTAGGAAAAAAAATCCCCTAAAAAATGTATTCAATATAAGATATACTTCTACTTCAACCTCCAACAATCAGTTGTAATTTGCAAAGATCCTGCTCGACCATGCGCCTGCACTGAAATATACAGTATGGCAGCTTGTAACTGGCATAGATATCGGATCACTTACACCAGGATCATAAACACTAGTTATGCCCCTATATAGGAAAGTGCCATGGGTGTTTGTAGAAAAACATGCAACATTTTCATGATTTAATCCTGATAAATCTCCCCATGCTTTTTTGCAACAGCATATTTAATATATTGGATTGAAGATTTACTACACCAAGCTACCCCGCTGTTTTAGTCTGCCATGTAGTAATCCATAAAAAGTGATACACCAGCTATTCACAGCACAGAACTGTAATATAATGTTAACTTTCACAAGACGAGACACAGAAAATTTGCAGAAATCAATATGCTTTACATTGTTTCCTATTACAGTCTGATAATCCGAGCGCATCTGATCATCCAGCAACTGCAAAGCCTCACTGATGTTATGTTAAAGAGATTTTACTGTAATTGGTAACTGCTATACAGGATGTGCAAATACCACAGAGCTCTGTAAGAAAGTTGTATTTGCTCACTGCCATGATTATAGTTATCACATTTGTTTTATTTGATGTAGTGCAATCGAAGTGTATTACATTACAGCGCTCACCCTTCTAACTGGCCTTTCTGAGACGTACTGTGCTGTAGACAGCTATGTTCAACACACTGATGTGACTCCGAACTCTGAGGCTTCAGAACTATTGTGTTAGACTTCAGCTTATCTCAAGCATTTCTCTGAAATTCTTTTTTTAGAATTTATTCTTTATTCTTTGGATTAATATATCTGTAAAATACATATATAAAACTGATACAACTATGAACAATAATGGTGCAGGGTTAGTAAGTGATCAATTGCCTCAGATAGCATTGTTCTACAAGACTTCCTAAGTTTGCTAAGGGGAGAAAGCAAAGCCAATGTGAGACACCTTTGGTGATAGCTTAACTCCTTTAAGAATAAGAGAATTTGGAATGTTGAAATCCAACCTCTCCTGCCCTTCCACAAAAGATGGCTGGCCTACACATAAGGATGCACTTATTAAAGAGACTTTGTCACCAAGTTTTTGCTGTTCTATCCAGTAGCGAAATAAAGTAGAGACAAAGACCCTGGTTCTAGTGCTGTGTCACTTACTTTATTTCTTTCAGTCGTTTTCGGATGTCAGTAGTTTCTCAGATTTATTATTGATTTGTACCAAACAGAACAGATGCTTGTGCTTTGCCAGACACTTTGGAAAAGTGTCTAGACAAGAGATGTGGTTTTGTTGAGTCCTAAAATGCACTAAATTTGTTAATGATGAGTGACAGTAAGGTGTAACTTCTTGCAAGATGTGTGAAATATATCACACAGCATGCACCACTTTGATGAATTTGACACAACTTGTGACTGGTCTAAATTTATCTATAAGGGCACTTAAAGGGAGTCTTTCACTGCCCCCAGCTACCTAAAAGCCGCTCCCATAGTGCTGTAGATGTTAGATAAAAAAAAAGTATACTGTATGTTTCAGAGCCCCAGGGATGCAAAGAAAAATCACCTTTTATTTTTTATTTAAGTGAGGATTGTGGAGCATGGGGAGTTTTCTTCTATTACTGAGCTCTGCTGCATCATCAGTAAACACGCCCATTCTGCCATCAGCTTGCCCCCCTGGGTAATGAGAGGGTCAACTTAAAAAGGGGATGGGGTTGAACTGAATGCAGGATGGGCATGTTTAGTGATGATGCAGCAGTGCTCTGTAATAGAAGAAAATAAATGCAATAGAAGAGACAAATGCAAAATGTGCTGCAGACATTATGTGATTATTCGCAGCAGAAAAACTGATAGGACCTTCTATGAAGTCTTATACAGTCATAAAACAAACTGCCCAGCGAACTTTTTAACTTTACATGTAAACTGAGGTATCCTTTAATACACAAACTCCTAAGAAAGAGCCCCCAATATCTTTTGGGGATCAAACTAACATAACTTTATCCATCTTGCAAGAAATTAACCTTCTTAGTACTGCAAACACTACACAGAATCATATATGGAAATTATTGCTTATTGGAAATAAAGTTTACACAGATCTTTGACAGACTGCCAAATTAGTAACATGTGATTTAAGTTTCCATGTAGCTCATGTTCTGGAGAAACCCTTAAATTTTCTGGGAGTAACTAAACAGACCACTTGTAGAGAAAGAACATTTTTTTTTTTTTTTGCATTACATATTTCAGCTTCTGTATAATAATGTTCAATAAATGTAATCATAACAAACAAATAATAAACTAGAATTTAGAAATCCACAGAGTTCCATATTGGATAAACCTTTCATATTCTACAGTACATGATTTGTAGAACATTTGTACATATTGTACTTTTACCCAACAGAATTCATGAGCTAAAGGCATCCCTGTAGCTAAAGCCAGGTACTAGCATACAAACATATATTAATGTACACTTATTTCCCTCGAAAATAACTAAGAAGGAGTTTTTTGGAATTGAATAAATGTGTGAATGCGTTGATAATATAGGTAAGTGATTAGAATATTACAGTCAAAATATTAGTTTATTGGGGAAAACTATGCAAGTACAAGGAGGCTCTAGTATCCTCTTGGGATAAGCTAGCCTAGATACATGATGAGATATGGTTGGACATGGAGGCATACAAGTTCCGTATTGTGTCCTATGGAATATTTGCCTACAGTTGTCGCAGCTGGGCCTTTAGGTTGTGTCCCATATAAGGAAGTGTTGCAATATGGCAGATACATTCAAAGGAAGCTCTTGCTGTGTGTGGGTGAGCATTGCCCTGCTGAAAAGTTTGAAGCCCTAACATGAGAGTCAAGGCATGTGGCCACAGAATGTCCAGCTCATATCACTGAGCTATTAGGGTCCCTCATATCACTACTAGGGAGTGACTGTATGTTATATGCGATGGCTACCAAGGTCATCACACAATCAGTGTAAAGGTAGAGTTGAAGCCCTCACCACAAGGCCTCTATATTTGTAACTGATCATTAGATTCCAAGCAGAACATGGATTCATAGCCAAAGATGATACAGTTCCAGCTTGTAGCAATTCAGGTTTCTTGTTCATGACATCACTGAAGGGGTCACTATGGGGCATAATAATGTGTGCATAGGCCACTATGGGGCATAATAGTGCACGCAGGAATATGGGGAGGGGGGTTGCCGGTTGGTCAGGGACTTTGGGAAGGTCACGGTGGGGGGGGGGGGGGGGGTTGGTCGGGGGTAGGGGGAGCATATCAAATGTTTACCATGGGGCCTCGCCATTCCTAGTTATGTCTAATAAGACCACACCTGTAATCATTTACATCTCAACCTGAGACATGAATGCATGACAAATTTTGGAGAAATATGACATTTCTATCTGAGGGCATTAATTATTATTATTATTATTATTATTATTATTATTATTATTATTATTATTATTATGATGTTTTTTTTGCATGTGTATTAGACAATGGTATTAAATAAAGCAAAAAAACACAATGGCATCTCCAATACAGTAAAATGGTTCCTGGTGATTGTAAATATTTCATAAACGTACAATATACATAGTAACACATTAATGGCATATACAGTCCTATGAAAAAGTTTGAGCACCCCTATTAATCTTAATCATTTTTAGTTCTAAATATTTTGGTATTTGCAACAGCCATTTCAGTTTGATATATCTAATAACTGATGGACACAGTAATATTTCAGGATTGAAATGAGGTTTATTGTACTAACAGAAAATGCGCAATATGCATTAAACCAAAATTTGACCGGTGCAAAAGTATGGGCACCTCAACAGAAAAGTGACATTAATATTTAGTACATCCTCCTTTTGCAAAGATAACAGCCTCTAGTCGCTTCCTGTAGCTTTTAATCAGTTCCTGGATCCTGGATAAAGGTATTTTGGACAAACAATTCAAGTTCAGTTAAGTTTGATGGTCACCGAGCATGGACAGCCCGCTTCAAATCATCCCACAGATGTTCAATGATATTCAGGTCTGGGGACTGGGATGGCCATTCCAGAACATTGTACTTGTTCCTCTGCATGAATGCCTGAGTCGATTTGGAGTGGTGTTTTGGATCATTGTCTTGCTGAAATATCCATCCCCGGCGTAACTTCAACTTCGTCACTGATTCTTGAACATTATTCTCAAGAATCTGCTGATACTGAGTGGAATCCATGCGACCCTCAACTTTAACAAGATTCCCGGTGCCGGCATTGGCCACACAGCCCCAAAGCATGATGGAACCTCCACCAAATTTTACAGTGGGTAGCATGTGTTTTTCTTGGAATGCTGTTTCTTTTTGGACGCCATGCATAACGCCTTTTTTTATAACCAAACAACTCAATTTTTGTTTCCAAAATGAAGCTGCCTTGTCCAAATGTGCTTTTTCATACCTCAGGCAACTCTATTTGTGGCGTACGTGCAGAAACGGCTTCTTTCTTATCACTCTCCCATACAGCTTCTATTTGTGCAAAGTGCGCTGTATAGTTGACCGATGCACAGTGACACCATCTGCAGCAAGATGATGCTGCAGCTCTTTGGAGGTGGTCTGTGGATTGTCCTTGACTGTTCTCACCATTCTTCTTCTCTGCCTTTCTGATATTTTTCTTGGCCTGCCACTTCTGGGCTTAACAAGAACTGTCCCTGTGGTCTTCCATTTCCTTACTATGTTCCTCACAGTGGAAACTGACAGGTTAAATCTCTGAGACAACGTTTTGTATCCTTCCCCTGAACAACTATGTTGAACAATCTTTGTTTTCAGATCATTTGAGAGCGGGCTGTCCATGTTCGGCGACCATCAAACTGAACTTGAATTGTTTTGTAGAAAGAAATGGTCCAAAATACCTTCATCCAGGATCCAGGAACTGATTAAAAGCTACAGGAAGCGACTAGAGGCTGTTATCTTTGCAAAAGGAGGATGTACTAAATATTAATGTCACTTTTCTGTTGAGGTGCCCATATTTTTGCACCGGTCAAATTTTGGTTTAATGCATATTGCGCATTTTCTGTTAGTACAATAAACCTCATTTCAATCCTGAAATATTACTGTGTCCATCAGTTATTAGATATATCAAACTGAAATGGCTGTTGCAAACACCAAAATATTTAGAACTAAAAATGATTAAGATTAATAGGGGTGCCCAAACTTTTTCATAGGACTGTATATATATATATTGCTTGTTTAAATTTCATTTACAGTCAATAGACCCACTTAGGGATTTCTAAGTGCAAAGGTAAAAATTGGCTTTATTTACAGAGAAATGATTGATGAATACATTACTCTTGTTATAAAAAGTCATTAGGCATGAATACATTTAGGCCTACAGGTTTCCTTCCATTCACTAGAAGCGATAAAGGTTTCAGGTTCATGTGCATGTATATCGAGCAGTGTTGTAAGGCGGAATACAACAAACATATAAAAAAATGGCATTGTTTAGGGCTCTTGCACCTTTATTTAAAACATTATTTCCAATAATCTATATAGTGTTTTCCTTCCAATGTTTTCTTCATTACTGAGGACCAAATTCACACCTCAATATTACTAATATTATAAATGTGAAAGTTTGAATGTTTGTGCGTTTGTGTGTTTGGATGTTTGTGTGTTCGGATGTTTGTTCCTTAATCACACAAAAACAGCTGAACGGATTTGAATGAAATTCGGCACAAACTACATGGGCAAACACCTTTAATCCAAATTGGCAGTTTGTCAATTTTAAACATGCCTGGAAAAAGAAAATCTAATTTATTGCAAACAAAGAGAGCTATGAAGGAAGCCAGAAGTCAACAGAGTTCTCCTCAAGCAGAGCTGAGGGGGATCATCAATGCCAACAACACTCTCATTATATGGTATCCCAGTGAGCTGCTGAGATACCGGAACAATCACGGGCACAGCTCGAGGAATGAATTCAGCGGAAGGCCAGCTTGACAGCTGTCGAAATGCCGGATCATCAACGCCAACAACACACTCATTATATGGTGTCCCAGAGAGCTGCTGAGATGCCGAAACAATCCCGGGCACAGCGCAATAAACGCATTCAGCGACATGCCAGCTTGACAGCTGTCAAAACGCTGGAGCATGCGGATCATCAACACCAACAACACACTCATTATATGGCGTCCCAGCGAGCTGCTGAGATGCCCGAACAATCACAGGCACGGCGTGAGGAACAGGTTCAGCAGCAGGACAGCTTAAGAGCTGCCAAAACGCCGGAGCAGGCAAACCATCGACGGCAAGCAATTTACTCCAACAACCCGGAGACAAAGTCGTGGGCAGAGGCTAGTGTGTTAATAAAAGCTATGTTAACAGATATATAGTAGTCAGTGAGTCTATTTTTTAGGTCTAACATTTCTTAAATTACTTTTCAGTGGTGGTAGCTCCCTGTTGCATCATACACATTAAGCTAAACCCTTTCTGCTAGTGGTATTTTTCAATTTTCGTTTTTGACTCTGCACCTTCTAAACCCCATAACTTTTCAGGGTTTAATATTTTTGTTAAATTGTCCTTCATAATGGTGCCATTTATTATTCTGTACAACGTACTTGGAAACTGGAATTTGTGCGACTTTAAGGGCTTCATCTGTACAGCATTCACTGTGCAGCCAAAATGACATGTCACTTGTATTCTAAGTTTCGGTACGATTCGGAGGATTCCAAATTTTATATACATTTTATCACATTAACAAAAATCCTGGTACCTCTGCTATATCTCGGCTGCCATCTTTAAAGACCCGGCATCTGGCATAACAATATGGTGGATGTCAGAAAGGGGTTAAAGGGATGCTTCAGTAAAATATTGTTTACAGTTGTCCAATGTCAGACAAATATTAAGAGACCAATTATATTGTTTGTATAGTAAAAAAAAAAAACTAAACAATTTTACAATATACTTCCAAAATAATTCCTCACTGTTTTCTAGATCTCTGCTTGCCATCATATATACTGCTTATTCTCAGTAGATAAAATCAGTCCATGGTCATGTGATGAGCAAACAGGCACATGATACAGCTTTAGTAGCTGCTGGCTCACTACACAAGGAACCTCTTCACATACCCAGAGGACCCAGAACATCCCAGAAACTTGAGCATTCATGTCTTCCCGAGCACAATTACTGAGGAGGGCACAGTAAAAGTTATAGCAGGAGTTGCTATCCTAATGTTCCATCTAGAGTATATGGCTTTATAGGCATATTTTTAATAACTGTTAATACTAAAAATGTTTAGAAGTATGATCTAGATTTTAATGTAAGCAATATTATTTATAGGACAACTTTAACCCCTTTCCAACATTTAACTTATACTCTCTCTTTTTTTTTTTTTTTTTTGCATTTAACACTTCTGTTTTGGGAGGAATGTAATTAATGATCCCATGTTCCATCTTACAGCCCCTTGACATTCAAATCCAAGAATAGGGCATTCATATTAGGAGTTTTTTGGCACCATTTTGCTTTAAAATATTAGTTTGTGTTTCATTGTTTGCATTGTATATCCATTTTTTTTTATTTGAGAAAGGTGTCTGCTAACCCTGAAAAGCATCATTTTAATACAAAGAGGTATTTGGGTAACCAACATTTAAAGGAGTTTGCACCAGACCCTTCCTGTAAGGATTCTTCCATTACTGCACCTATTTCCACATCATCTGGTGTGAAGGGCATCACATCTGATGGAACTGAGATAAGGCAGCATACCCATGCACATGGCAATCTACACAATTCATTTTGCCTAATTTTAACTTGCCATACAAAAAGATTTTCTGGGTTACTGATAAGCATTTATCTAAACATTATTACTAGAGATGAGCGAACACTAAAATGTTCGAGGTTCGAAATTCGATTCGAACAGCCGCTCACTGTTCGAGTGTTCGAATGGGTTTCGAACCCCATTATAGTCTATGGGGAACATAAACTCGTTAAGGGGGAAACCCAAATTCGTGTCTGGAGGGTCACCAAGTCCACTATGACACCCCAGGAAATGATACCAACACCCTGGAATGACACTGGGACAGCAGGGGAAGCATGTCTGGGGGCATAAAAGTCACTTTATTTCATGGAAATCCCTGTCAGTTTGCGATTTTCGCAAGCTAACTTTTCCCCATAGAAATGCATTGGCCAGTGCTGATTGGCCAGAGTACGGAACTCGACCAATCAGCGCTGGCTCTGCTGGAGGAGGCGGAGTCTAAGATAGCTCCACACCAGTCTCCATTCAGGTCCGACCTTAGACTCCGCCTCCTCCGGCAGAGCCAGCGCTGATTGGCCGAAGGCTGGCCAATGCATTCCTATGCGAATGCAGACTTAGCAGTGCTGAGTCAGTTTTGCTCAACTACACATCTGATGCACACTCGGCACTGCTACATCAGATGTAGCAATCTGATGTAGCAGAGCCGAGGGTGCACTAGAACCCCTGTGCAAACTCAGTTCACGCTAATAGAATGCATTGGCCAGCGCTGATTGGCCAATGCATTCTATTAGCCCGATGAAGTAGAGCTGAATGTGTGTGCTAAGCACACACATTCAGCACTGCTTCATCAAGCCAATACAATGCATTAGCCAGTGCTGATTGGCCAGAGTACGGAATTCGGCCAATCAGCGCTGGCCAATGCATTCTATTAGCCCGATGAAGTAGAGCTGAATGTGTGTGCTAAGCACACACATTCAGCACTGCTTCATCAAGCCAATACAATGCATTAGCCAGTGCTGATTGGCCAGAGTACGGAATTCGGCCAATCAGCGCTGGCTCTGCTGGAGGAGGCGGAGTCTAAGATCGCTCCACACCAGTCTCCATTCAGGTCCGACCTTAGACTCCGCCTCCTCCGGCAGAGCCAGCGCTGATTGGCCGAAGGCTGGCCAATGCATTCCTATGCGAATGCAGACTTAGCAGTGCTGAGTCAGTTTTGCTCAACTACACATCTGATGCACACTCGGCACTGCTACATCAGATGTAGCAATCTGATGTAGCAGAGCCGAGGGTGCACTAGAACCCCTGTGCAAACTCAGTTCACGCTAATAGAATGCATTGGCCAGCGCTGATTGGCCAATGCATTCTATTAGCCCGATGAAGTAGAGCTGAATGTGTGTGCTAAGCACACACATTCAGCACTGCTTCATCAAGCCAATACAATGCATTAGCCAGTGCTGATTGGCCAGAGTACGGAATTCGGCCAATCAGCGCTGGCCAATGCATTCTATTAGCCCGATGAAGTAGAGCTGAATGTGTGTGCTAAGCACACACATTCAGCACTGCTTCATCAAGCCAATACAATGCATTAGCCAGTGCTGATTGGCCAGAGTACGGAATTCGGCCAATCAGCGCTGGCTCTGCCGGAGGAGGCGGAGTCTAAGGTCGGACCTGAATGGAGACTGGTGTGGAGCGATCTTAGACTCCGCCTCCTCCAGCAGAGCCAGCGCTGATTGGTCGAGTTCCGTACTCTGGCCAATCAGCGCTGGCCAATGCATTCTATTAGCCCGATGAAGTAGAGCTGAATGTGTGTGCTTAGCACACACATTCAGCTCTACTTCATCAGGCTAATAGAATACATTGGCCAATCAGCGCTGGCCAATGCATTCTATTAGCTTGATGAAGCAGAGTGTGCACAAGGGTTCAAGCGCACCCTCGGCTCTGATGTAGCAGAGCTGAGGGTGCACAAGGGTTCAAGTGCACCCTCGGCTCTCCTACATCAGAGCCGAGGGTGCGCTTGAACCCTTGTGCAGCCTCGGCTCTGCTACATCAGAGCCGAGGGTGCGCTTGAACCCTTGTGCACACTCTGCTTCATCAAGCTAATAGAATGCATTGGCCAGCACTGATTGGCCAGAGTACGGAATTCGGCCAATCAGCGCTGGCCAATGCATCCCTATGGGAAAAAGTTTATCTCACAAAAATCACAATTACACACCCGATAGAGCCCCAAAAAGTTATTTTTAATAACATTCCCCCCTAAATAAAGGTTATCCCTAGCTATCCCTGCCTGTACAGCTATCCCTGTCTCATAGTCACAAAGTTCACATTCTCATATGACCCGGATTTGAAATCCACTATTCGTCTAAAATGGAGGTCACCTGATTTCGGCAGCCAATGACTTTTTCCAATTTTTTTCAATGCCCCCAGTGTCGTAGTTCCTGTCCCACCTCCCCTGCGCTGTTATTGGTGCAAAAAAGGCGCCAGGGAAGGTGGGAGGGGAATCGAATTTTGGCGCACTTTACCACGTGGTGTTCGATTCGATTCGAACATGGCGAACACCCTGATATCCGATCGAACATGTGTTCGATAGAACACTGTTCGCTCATCTCTAATTATTACCCCACGAGCACTCTTTTTCTATCCTATAGACCCCACACCGCAACATCTGACTCACAATTATGTCGTAATGTCTTCTCTTCAGTATTAAGAGGGCTCTGGAGATGAGCCCTCACATACAAGGTGGTTATCAATAATGGTGATATTATACACTTTATGGCATAAATATGATTTTTGATGTTTTTTATTTAACTCCTCAGATGCCACTGTCAATTGTGAATTTGATATCTGAGCAGTTACAGAGTAGAAGAGGGATTAGATGTCATATGGGAAAAACTGTGATGCGCTACCGCCGTGGTTCTTCCTGCATTCTTTTTTGCTGCAAGCCACTACTTGGGGCCTTTGCTAAAGGGAGAATTGCTATTAAGGTATTTTAAAAAATAAATCAGCAAGAGGGCAACATGGTAGTTTAGTGGTTAGCACTGAAGCCTTGCAGTGCTGGAGTCCTGGGTTCAAATCCCGCCAGGAACAACAACTGCAAGGAGTTTGTATGTTCTCCCTGTGTTTGCGGGGATTTCCTCCCATTCTACAAAGACATACTAAAAAAAAATAAAATATGTGCATTGTGATCCCTATATGTAATATATAATAAATAATGTATATATAATACAAAGGAGATTATGAAAGGACTTCTCAGTACATCTTTATTTTTACACTAATAAATCTTTGGCAACAAAGTATCTACACTTTTAGTATATCAGTATCTAAGATACATCACACAAACAGAATCTGATTTTAAAAAAAAGCTCCTAGATAAAGCATATATACAGTGCTATATATCAAAATGTAAGTGAAAACATGGACATAAGGTCAGATAAAAGCACTTCATAAAACACATTCCAAAGGAAAATACCTCTATTCTCCAAATATAACATATTACAATTCATCACTTATCTTGACAGATCACACAGAGCAGAAGCGAAACGATGACAACTAAGACAAAATGTTTACTTTTGAAAGGTCAAGTGTAACAGTCTCAGAACCTTTCCTGTTCCTGGAAGAAAACATATTTCAACAGGAAGAGCTATGTCATATTCTGTTCAATGGACACGTGTGGCAGAATCTAAGTCACTGTAATTCATGTTTACCAAATTAGTACTTTCCAATAAGCAATTAACAAAAGGTAATTTACATTAACTACTAAATTGGTGAATCTCAGTCTTATCTGTTCACACTTAGTGACAGGTATATTGGAGCATTATTGACTTTTTTAGGCTGAGGCCCCATATTGCGGAAACGCAGATTTTTTTTATTGCAGGTTTTGCTGTATTTTTTAAATTTTTTTAGCCAAAGTCAAGAGTGGCTACGGAAGGAATGGGAAATATAATACTTATACAGTTACTATTCTGCTGTTACATTATGTCTTATACTCCAGTCACATCTAGAGCTGCAGTCACTATTCTGCTGTTACATCATGTCTTATACTCCAGTCACAGTCAGTTCTGCTACATCTCATATGTAGCAGGGTTCAGCACACACTCAACGCTGCTACATCTGAGATCAGACCAGAATGGAGAATGCTGTGGACCAATCTTAGACTCCGCCTCCTCTGGCAGAACCAGCATTGATTGGCTGTACTCTGTATGGCATTCGGCCAATCAACGCTGGTCAATGCATTCCTATGGGAAAAAGTTAGCTCCCGCATATCGCAAGCTGACACAGATCCGACGAGATAGAGCCCCAAAGAGCTGTGTAACATTCCCACCTAAATAAAGGTAATCCCTAGCTAACCCTGCCTGTACATCTATCTCTGTCTCACAGTCACATAGTTTACAGTCTCATATGACCCGGATATTAAATCCACTGTTCGTATAAATTGGAGGTCACCTGATTTAGCCAGCCAATTACTTTTTCCAATTTTTTTCCGATGCCTCTGTTGTCATAGTTCCTGTCCTACCTCCCCTGCACAGTTATTGGTGCAAAAAAAGCGCCAGGGAAGGTGGGAGGGGAATCAAATTTTTAGTGAGTTTGCCACGTGGTGTTCAACTGCAATCAAACATCTCGAACAGCCTGATATCCGATCGAACATGTACTCGGTCGAACGCTGTTCGCTCATCTCTACTAGGCTTCAATTATTTTACATGCAGTATTTTGTAGAAATATAAAGTGGGTAGAGATAAATAAGATAGGACAAAAACACGTTTCATGTGTCCTTAGGCCGAGTTCACACTTCCTTTGTTAATGTCCATTGCTGTCGTCCGTCATAGGATAACAGCAATGGACATTAAATTGTTGCAGAGAACGGTCACAGACTGATTCTGTTTCCGTTTCCTATTGACACTAATGTAAAAATATGACAAATGCTATATTTTATCATGTTTACTTTTGTAACAGAAGAAAGTCTTGCGTGCACGACCTTCTCCTTCATTACAAAATTAACAAACATGACCGAAGAAAGCTCCTGTAAAGTCTTGCAGATCTGCTCTGTTTGATGAGCAGAAATAAATTACAATCTTGTCCATTTCTTAGTTTGAGTCACATAGGAAACACCAAAGCATAGGACATAAAAAATGATGGCTTAATTGTAATTTTTTCAGACAGTTTACATGAGAAGAAAATCAACATGTTTTCACCTAGTGTCATCGCTGCGTCTTCATGCAAGTCAAAAGCTTTTAACCACAGTATTTTCTTCTCTTAAAACTCTTTGTACAAGGGCAAAGATGTTTTACATTTTGCAGACCTATATTCGTGGACACAAATCTCCATGCTTCAGTTTACTTTTTAAAATACTATAATCCATAAACCTTGAATTTATATGGTCCGTAATGGTCTGTAAAAACAAAACATCTGATAAAAATTATCACCAGAGATTTTAATACAGACCTGTCACCCTCCTGATATGTCTATTGTAATAAATAGAGATGAGCGAGTAGTATTCGATCGAGTAGGTATTCGATCGAATACTACGGTATTCGAAATACTTGTACTCGATCGGGTACTACTAGCTGTTTGAAGTTAAGATTCGATGCAGAACCAGAGTTGATTGGCAGAATGCTATACATTGCCAATCAACGCTGGTTCTTCTCTTACCTTTGGAAGTCTTCTCCCTGCGCAGCGTCCCCGCGTCCTCTTCCAGCTCTGCATTCACTCTGCTTAGGCAACAGGCCTGGGCAGAGCCAACTGCGCATGTCCGCGCTACAAGAAAATGGCCGCTTACACTGTAAGCGGCCATTTTCTTGTAGCGAGGGCATGCGCAGTTGGCTCTGCCTAGGCCCAATGCCCAGCAGAGTGAATTCAAGGCCGGAAGAGGACGCGGGGACGCAGCGCAGGGAGAAGAATCCGGCCTGACCCTCACTCATGGACTTGGTAAGTAGAATTTCATTGAATGTTGTGTACCCCTGAAATGAGCATTTCTCCCCATAGACTATAATGGGGTTCGAAACCCATTTGAACAGTTGAACAGTGTGCGGCTGTTCGAATCGGATTTCGAACCTCGAACATTTTAGTGTTCGCTCATCTCTAGTAATAAATATTTGTATTCACCATGTAATACAGTAATATATATTACCTTACAGTACAGTATACAGTACAGTATATATATATATGCCTTGCAAAAGTATTCAACCCTCTTGAACTTTTTAACCTTTTGCCACATTTCAGGCTTCAAACATAAAGATATAAAATTTAAAATATTTTGGGAGAAGAATCAACAACAAGTGGGACACAATTGTGAAGTGGAACAACATTTATTGGATATTTTAAACTTTTTTTTAACAAAGAAAAAAATGAAAAATTGAGTGTGCAAAATTATTTGGCCCCCTTGCATTAATACTTTGTAGCGCCACCTTTTGCTGCGATTACAGCTACAAGTCGCTTGGGGTAAGTCTCTATCAGTTTTGCACATCGAGAGACTGAAATTCTTGCCCATTCTTCCTTGCAAAACAGCTGGAGCTCAGTGAGGTTGGATGGAGAGCGTTTGTGAACAGCAGTTTTCAGCTCTTATCAAAGATTCTCAATTGGATTCAGGTCTGGTTACACCAGTTATCTACGCCAATCCCTGAATGTCATGCATTTCATTTATGGCACGGGAGCTCCTTGTGGCGCGGAGAAATATTAAGAGGTTAGAGCCTCTTAATAATTCTGCTGCATCTTGCACCAATATACAAATACACTATTGATAACACAATGATAATTAACCCCTTAGCGACTCTTGACGTAACTGTACGTCATGGGTCGCATGGGGATGTATGGAGCGAGCTCACACGCTGAGCTCGCTCCATACACGGCAGATGCCGGCTGTATAATACAGCCAGGACCTGCCACTAACAGCAGCGGTCGGTGCCCGAGCCGATCGCTGCTGTTAACCCTTTACACACTGCGGTCAAACGTGACCGCAGTGTGTAAACGGCGCCGGCGGCATGGGCGCCGCCATGTTTCGCCGATCGCCGCCCTCCTGAACGTCACAAGAGGGCGGTGATCGGTTGCTATGACAGCCGGAAGCCTATTGAAGGCTTCCAGGCTTGTCTCTGCACTAGATCTATTAGACGATGCCAGAGGCCAGAGGCATCGTCTAATAGAAGTGCTGCGATTTTCCTATTCACTGCAATACTGTAGTATTGCAGTGAATAGTATGAGCAATCAGACTCCCTAGGTTTCAAGGTACCTAAGGGGTCTGATCATAAATGTAACAGAAGAAAAAAAAAAAGTTTTTAAAAGTATTAAAAAAAAATAAAAAAAATATAAAAGTTCAAATCACCCCCCTTTCCCTAGATCAGCTATAAAAGTAATTAAAGAACATTAAACATAAACATATTAGGTATCCCTGCGCTCCAAAATGCCTGAACTATTAGAATATTAAAACATTTATCCCGTACTGCGAACGGCGTAGCGGCAAAAAAAATAAAAACAGCCAAAAAGCGTTTTTTTCAACACTTTGCCTCCTATAAAAAATTGAATAAAAAGTGATCAAACCATCAGATCTTTCCCCAAATGGTATCAATAGAAACGTCATCTTGTCCCGCATAAAAAGACACCACAACCAGCTCCATACATGGAAATATGAAAAAGTTACAGGTGTTAGAACATGATGACACAAATTTTTTTTTCTATTTTGCAAAGTTTATCATTTTTTTAAAAGTATCAAAAAATTTCAAATACTATATAAATTTGGTATCACCGCGTTTGTACTGACACGTAGAACACAGGTAACATGTCATTTGTACCAAACAGTGAATGCTGTAAAAATTAAACCCATAAGAAAATGGCGCAAATGCATTTTTTCTCCAATTGCGCCTCATTCTGAATTTTTTTCCAGCTTCCCAGTACATTGCACAGCATATTGAATTGTGCCATTACAAAGTACAATTTGTCCCGCAAACAATAAGCTATCATGTGACTCTGTGAACTGAAAAATGAAAAAGTTATGGCTCTTGAAATGTGAGGAGGGAAAAACGAAAATGCGAAACCAAAAAATGGCCTGGTCCTTAAGGGGTTAATAAAGTGTCCTCCTTTTTTCCTGGGTGCTTCTGTCACCATTTTATCTATACAAATATATCTGTATATGGTACAAAGATATATTTTTTCTTATACATTTTATCTGTAGACAACAAACACTGTTGCCAAAAGTCTCCTGAAAACCAGTAGGGAAATATAAAATGCATTACAAAAATTATCTTGCTTGTGACATTTTTTTTCACTTTTGGTGCATGTTTTGGGCTCAATTTTTTTAAAAATTTTTTTAAATCAAATGCAAAATGCTCTAGGTACGACTGATTTCAAGAGTTTTCCCACATCTTCTTTGTAGAACTGGAAAAATGCCTAGAAAACCCTTTAAAAAAATCTCATGAAATGCACAGTGATTTTACAAGCCAAAAAGACACAAAAAGTATGTGTGAAAAAAAACCCTTAGCCACACTTTTATATAAGCCATCTGTCGGTGTGTTATAATTTGGTCTTTTATATGTGCTATCAAACAATAATGTATATAAAATGTATATTCTATGGAAGTTTTTCTTTTATATATTACTAGCGAGATGGGGTCTACATATCCTTTTATTTTTTTATTTATTTTTTGCACTATATGATAACCTGGAAGCCAGGAGGGTGACCATATACACAAGGGAGCATTGCCTACAATTTTAACAGTGTTGACAATAATACATATTAATATTTAATACTTTACTTGCCGACTACAGTGATGTGATGGGAGCTTCAATATTTTCCTGTGATATTTGTGTAACTAGTCAAAGAATGTGCAGCATTAGAAAATGGTTGAAGTGGAGATGGCATGATTACAAAGCAGAAAATGAGAAATTATGGCCCATCAGTTTTACGTTGTGCGTCGCTGATTTACAAATCTTCTTTGCTATTGTGATGAAGCTTTTTGTAACTTACGTGCATCAACCTCTGTTAATGACTTTTAAAACCACATCTTGAAATTAGTTTTCAGGTTGATGGATAGACCAATAACTAAAAATCATTGAAGTGTAATTTATTACCTTTTGATCTAGTGAGAATCAAGATTATTTGTATGTTTTATTGTTTTCTAGCTCCTATTTGTAATTTATATTTGATTTTTGGTAAATGTTGTCTGCAATGTCTCTCATAATTAGCTATGTGTAATTTATTATAGGAAAAATCCAGTAATTTAACCTTCATTGGATAGGAAGCATGTTGGATTGTTAAGGGGATTTTTTTTTTTAACAGACATTAAAAAAAGCTGAAATTGTATTTTTTTTTCATTTCTAATATTAAAATTGAATATAAATAGTGTAAATTTAGTTACTTAAAGGGGTTTGCAATTGTATACAGATGATAAATATAAGACTTGTGGGGGATTGACTCCTGGTCCACTTCCAATCAGCTGTCTGGACGAACCACATGCTTTGGTCAAATACTTTGACTTCTCCAGTGTTTGCTTGCTATACCGTAAAGCCATACAATAACTAGCAGCTTTGTATTGATTTCTTGATTGGTTACCAATTTATTTTAAACAACTTATTCCCACTTGACCTCATTTTTGTATCCCATAGTTTTATTGCTGTAATTGTTTGGAGTTTAGATTTTGTATATTTGATTATCTACCACTGCAACCAGTGTTTCCCATGAATGTATACAATGCAAGTGTCAAAGACAAAGATACACTTCAGTTATTTACTTTTCCCGAGAACACCTAGAAGAAATATTTCTGAGGTACAGAGAAAATTCATGGTTAATCTCTATTAACCACTTCCGGACCGCCCATAGACTATATACGTCCGGATAGTGGTTGTCTAGTTCTGCCAGGACGTACCTGTACGTCCAAGCCAGAACACAGCAGCTGCACAAGATCGTTCAGCTGCTTTCACTAGGAGCCGGCTGTAACTTCAGCCGGAGCTCCCAGAGGGATAGCAGGGAAGGTTTATTACCTGCTCTGCTATCTCGATCGCTGTGTATACAGCGCTCAATGAGCGCTGTATACACAGCTATGGACGCAGCCATAAATCAGCTGCCCTCTGACCCGGCAGACACGTGATCCATCGGGCTCAGTGTCCTGCCAGAGCTGCTGGGTCCTACAGGACTCAGATCAGCTCTGTATACCATGTAGCAGTGTGCAAGAGGTTGGATTTCTCCTGTAACTGAGATTAAATGTAGCAGCCTCAGTTATAGGAGAAATCAGCCTCCAGTACAAAAAAAAAGTGATCAGATGTCCCCAAAGGTCTCTTATCACCTTATGGGGACACAATTTGGGAAACAAATAAAATAAAAATATAATAAAAAAGTTTTAAAAAAATGTAAATAAAATAAAAAATAAATAAATAATACACTAATAAAACGCCGTTATTGAAGGTTATAGCCCCACCCCCGACGACACCATACAAAATAAAAATTACCATAACGGAGAGGAGAAACTATATTATAAAGTTTTTCAGTGACACTTTGTGTTATTAAATAAAAAAAAAATTATAAATTGAAAACCAGACACAATTTCCCTCCTATTTTGTTTATATTTCCCAGATATAAAAAAAATTAAAACACATTTGAAAATAAAAATAACATAAAAATAAAGCCCTATGTGTCCCCGAAAAAAGACGCAAAAATTAGTTGACTAAGACATACGAGAAAAATTTTACAGACCTCAAAACCGCACATACATAATAAACCTAAAATGTGTCTGGTCCTGGACCACAAATTGGCCTGGTACTGAAGTGGTTAAAAGCTATCATATATGTACAGATTAGAAGCAATTTATGTTCATTATAATGTCTGTCCTCATTGTACTTTGTATGCAACAATGACATCTTCCACCACACACAGACTGCAGTGCAACCTTGTGTTGTCCAAGGAGTTGCAGACACTTCTACTATGTGATGCTGTCCATGGTGCTTACTGTGAAGTGAAGAATTACAACTGTAAATGTGTAATCTGCCTCGTAATTTTTACTGAAAACTGTACTTTGTTAGTTTTTTGGGGAGGGGTTGTAGTATATTAGTAGAGTTTTTTTTAAAAAATATATAGATCCATAACGGTTTAATACATGATGCAATATATAAAGGATAATAACAGTAAGTTAATGGATCACATAATTAATCAGAGCCTTAATTTGACTGGAAGATGGGCAAGCTAGGGCTCTCCAGATGTTCAGTCATCTGCCCATAGTTAATGAAACTTCAGGGAAGGACATTGGTGCCGAATGCTACAACAAGGAAACAATGAATGAGAAAAATATAGCATGGATTCTTACTTGAGAAATCGAAGGCGTCTTTTAGATTAGCAGAACCTATTTCTGATAAAGTACAATGATAAGGTAATAGATTACATAATTATGTATTTATCATTCATTGCTTACAGTGTCAATAATAATTTATCTAGAAGGAACCATTGTCAATGCAGGAAAAACATACAAAAGCATTGCATACATTGTCTTTTGCCTTGGTTGTTTTTAAGAGAACATTGTTACAGTGTCACATTGATAATGCTAAAAAAGAAAGAAGGACAACGCACTACATAGGGCAGGAAGTTATTTTTCAGTAATAATGAATGAATGAATTGCAAACGGAAGGATGTATCCTATATCAATTATTCCCAGATATAAGTGTTATGAGTCAACAGCATAACACCTTGGTCTGCTTTGAGAAAAGATGCCGCGGCTTTCTTCCCCTCGGTGCACACTTGTGTTGAGGCCAGAAGTGGCTCATTTTTAGAAATATAGGATAATGAGAAGGGCTGTTTCAGGGAATTTCCATTCACTAAAGTGGTGAACAATGAAGAGCTTTCTTATTTTATCTTTATTTACTGTAAAAAGATTGACCATAAACATGTCTTGAGACTGGAAGAGTCCCTTCATTTGAATATATTCAATATATACACCTTAAGTACAGCAAAATGGAACACTAAAATAGAAATATTGTCAAAAATGTAATCCTACAATAATACAGATTGGCATTAGTAACTATCCATGTTTGAACTTGGATAAGGCCATATAATATTCACTTGAATGGGATTGAACTACGAACAGTTCATGTAACCCATGAATGTGACATCACATGGCCTGTGCAGTGGAATTGGCACTCAGATCTCTGCTGCCAATTCAGGATAGGTCATCAATTAATAAGTCCTGGAAAATCCTGATCACAACCTCTTTGTGCCCCAGGACCTGCAGTTCTATGGAAAATTAAGGCACAGTGAAATTGTGGCACAATAGTGAGATATATGAAGAATTGGAGATGACAGCCAGAGAATCCCATCAGATTGCTGGATTTTAAATGAGAAATAATAGTTGATAGTTGATAGTTTATAGACAAATTCTCCAATTTTCAGTTGTGCCAATTTTAACAGATATCCTTATGTGTTATATAAAGTAGTCACCCCAAAGTCGCAACCTGAAGTTATTGCTTGGGCTGCCACCATTGGAACGGGCATAGGTAAAAATCTATAAATCAGATAAATAACCTAAGGAGGCAGAAGATAGCAAATAAGAACAAGCTCAAAAATGTTTGATATTATATTGTATTATATTATAATATTTTATGTAATCCAAGAAGAAGCAAGTAGAACAGCACACCGATTCTTGGTTTGCGTCTTCATTTTTTATTTTTTGCTTGGATATAGTTTTCAATATTGTAAGTACTCAATATATAAGTTCACTGTTCAGTCTACATATTCTAATGTCTATGTAACAAGATTATATAGTCAGAATGGGAGATTGATGCTGTAGCAGTTTTTCCATAGTAAATAGAATGTGAGAGCAGGTAAGAAGATAATGGACATGGGCATGATAATGTCACCTAGCTGTATCTAAGGAAGTGCTGTGATGTTAAGTTATCGAAGAACACTTACCAATAATATATTGTATATACTGCAAATTATAATAAACTTATATCCCTGCTTAATTGGCCTTTTTTATAAGATCAAGAGAAAGTCCAGTAAAAATACATAATTGTGAAATAACGGGGAAAAAAAATCACTAGTCATCTTTTACTGTTCCCTTGTTACTTTTGTACCAATGCCGTCCAATTCTCTTTCATCTTTACTGTCCGGTGTCTCAACATACTCATAAATGTCTGGAGATGCCAACCCCTGGCCTATGGCTGGGTTGGGGCACTACTATGGCCAGTGATTGGCTGTACAGGACTCCCCACGCATTTCCTGTGTGTCAATAGAATAAGCACTTCACAGAGTTTACTCCTGCAGAGATCTGCAGCGGTCAGCTGTAATCTGAGGAGAAATGAGTCAGTGGTCAAATAAATTCTCTGTAGTGCCACCTCGGGAGAGATGAAGTGCTGCAAAGTGCTAATAAAATATTGGACAGAACAGGTTCTCCGTAGCCAGCAACACTTTTTGTGACCACTCTCCACTCTGACCAGACAATAAAACAATGGACCCCCCCACTCACTATTAACTGAAAATGACCTCATTGTGTTTACAAAAATGTGTTTTCTAAACCAAGTAAATAAAACTGTAACAAAAACAGAAATATGTACGAAATATATTACAATTCCTTTCATTGACTGTAATCTCTGCCCAGGAGATCGAAAGCTTAAAGAACATGCTGCCTAGGCACGGAACAGTTTTGCTGTGAGCATTCAATGTAATACTGCTTCTAGCAACAAGAGCAGATGGGCAGCAATGAATCAGCAAAACTGAAATGCATTTAAACATTTGCTAGTATTCTGCTGTGAGACCACATTAAAGTTAGCCTCATGGCACTCCGGCTACGCTGTCCTTACTTAACAGGGTAGAAATATTGCACATTATATAGATTTTTTTTTATTATATCTATCTTAAAATATACAAGAGTCAGAAAAGATTGCAGATTAATCATCATATCTTAATGGGATTATTAACTTTCATTACTGAAAAAAACTTTCTATAATAAAAAATTGTACATTTTTCCAATATACTTTCTGTATCAATTGCTCTTGGTTTTCTAGAACTCTGTTCCCCATCATTCGTTCTGCCCACCTCCAGTGGATATAAATTAGTCATGTGATATACAGTCCATGGTCATGTAATATACAGTCGATGGTCATGTGATATACAGTCCATGGTCATGTGATATACAGTCCATGGTCATGTGATATACAGTCCATGGTCATGTGATATACAGTCCATGGTCATGTGATATACAGTCCATGGTCATGTGATATACAGTCCATGGTCATGTGATGAGCACACAGATGGACAGCTCGTTACCAGGCAGCTGTCTGATTACTGTAATGTGACTATAACAAGCTGTGCACCTGTGTGTCCATCATTCAACGTTTGTCTCTTAACATTGGTCTGAAACTGGACAACCCCTACAAGTCAAAGATACAGGTGGGGTGAACACAGACAACTGAAGACCGCAGTGCAAGAATAGTGATGAGTCCCTTGATTTCCAATATCTCAGAATAGGGCACCCCCACATAAGACTCTAACAATCCACTAATAATTATTAGCCATAAAGTTCATTAGCCTACCAGTACTCTAATAGCCAGTAGAAAGCTGCTGTTAAGGTGATATGGCCCCCCTTACCTACTGCGCTTCTGAATAGTTGAACAGAATACATCAATGGTATGACCACGCCTGGATATAGGCCATTATTGCTAGTAGGCCATGTGGACCATGCCACTGCTAGTCTATACTCCCCAGATACAGAACATATGAACAACAAAAAGTATAAATAACAGATACAAAGCAATAAAGAACATGTATGTGAGAATCCATTGAATTCTGGAAATTAATTCCAAGACATTGAGATCTTTTGGTCTAATTACAAATTACACAGAAGGCTTTCCATAAGGGATTTTACATCCCTCCACACTATATAGTACAGGCTGAGGAACTTCAGGGTGCAGTAACCTCCAGCCTCCCCAAAGAAGAAGTCTTACAGAGTGTGTGCTGCACAGACAATCTCAGTACAATAGTACACAACTAATCAAAAGTTATTTTATATCAATTTCTTAAGAATACCATATACATTTGTCTGATACTGTGTGTTTTAACATGTGTGACTTCTACCTAAAAGTTTTAACACGTACTGAAAATCTATTTATCTAACTATGTAAACAGTTAAAGTAGTAGGCCAGGGCTACACTGCAACATTTTGTAGCGCTACTAATTGATTTTTACTTTAGGTACAGTTCCAGCCTAAATGAATGCAATGAATTCTGTGCAATTTTGTTTGCTATAGCTGTCACTCAATAGTTAAAATCAATTAGTAGTGTTACAAAAAGTTGCAGCCTGGCCTTAAAGGGGTTGTCCCAAAAAGTGAAAAAATGCAGGACCTTTCTCCAGCTCCACATTCGACTTAAGCTACTTCAATAGGAGCAACGACAACCACCAGTCTTGCCCACATTCAGCCTAGGAGGATAGGAAATGATGGTAGGCGCAAAAAGTGTCAGTGAATCTTTGGGAGAAGGGAAGTAAGAGCACACAAATGAGAACCATAAAGAACCTTCAGCAGCATAGACAGGCAACAGTTTTATATGTTCATCCCTATCAGATAGATATATGCAGTAAAGCTCCCATTTCTTGTTGTCTATTTCCGATGGGCTCTGAAAACTGTGGCCTTACAACAAAACCATCCATAGAGTTTTGGTGACAGACTAGTCTTGCAACAACATGGAGATTCCCTTCCTATGCCTTCAGATTTTTCAGAAGCCTTACAAGATTGCATGCTATGAAAAAAGCAGAAATATGGAGATACCTACACGCATACTACTACAGTGCTGAGCACATCAGTAGGCTCCCTGAAGGAACAACCTGTCCCCTCAGCAAACTCTTAACAAGGCAAGCAAACAAAAATAGCTTAGTTGCAAAGTTGTAGCTGAACTTAGGCGCTGCTTAGATTGCTTTGCATTCTAGGGAGGGGAGATCAAAAATTGTGACCTTGTGTATGATCGTGAAAGGTTATGTGTAATAAAGGTCTATGATTTGACAATTAAGACATCTTTAAGAAGCCATTGTGAAAGCCAAATATTTTTCTTTTATATCTAAATAAGACTTTTTCAAGCCTTGTGTACCGTACAGAACAGAATCTATATCTATAATATAATACATCATGACAACTCAGAGCTCAACCAAAGTGGTTTGACTATAGGACATCATTATTTTATGAGACTGGACATAAGATGCAAATGTTCTAGCCTAGAAAAGTCTTTACCTTATCAGTATGACAGATACACAAAAAAGCTAATACACTGGAAAAAGCATATTTTTGTGCGATTTCAAATCAATGCATCTATGATAGGAAAAAAGCAATAGAGATATGATAGGTAAGACAAATATATGAACCTGTATAGAAAAAGAATGTAATAATTAACCACAAACTAACACAAAATGCCTAGGGGATGACCACAGCAACCTCACACTGTGCTATGTGGGAAAATGCTAGCAATGCAAAGGAAGATCCTTGGCGTTACCATGGAAACAAGATATATTGGATGTAATACATTGTCAGTAGACTGAAAAGTTCAAACTCAGCAGAAAACATTGAAAGCGCTAAAGGGATTTATTTAACCAAGAAAACATAATTAATAATTAATTTCCATGTACATGTGAATCATTCAAGTTCTGTGGAATCAGTCTATGTAACTTCTGTTACCAGAGGGATTTATTTGCAGCAATCACCAGGATCGTGTGAACACTTCTCTCTTTAGCCCGAGTGCTTTAAATTATTGATTGCGAAGCTCAAAATATCCCCAGGAGTCGAATCATTCAAAAGATGCTGAAAACAACAAATGCTTTGACTTACCGATGGCTACACTCATCTATCTTAATAACTCCATGTATGACTAGAATTAACACAAGGAGCTTCTATTGGTCAAATGTGGAACACAAATTTCATTTTTTGATCAATTCTGACAAATTCTCTTTGGAAATATACAGCTAGGTTTTATTGTCGTGACTTCAAAATTCCTTTTTCATGAAAAATAACATTGGATCATGAGTTCTTATATTTACACCAGAAAATATGGCTATGGCAATAACACAAGTTACAACTAAACTCTGCAGATTCTGATAGGATTGTCTCAGCATTTTTGTTGTACTTCTCCATGGTAAAAAAAAGGAATACTAGGTTCACCACAGCAAGGCCTAGAGATGGGGTCCAGCTGCTGTGAAACTACAACTTCCAACATACTCTATTCATTTCCATGGGTGTTCCCAGAACAGTAGAGCAAGTATGCACACTGGGAGTTGACGTTATAAAATAGCTGGAGTGCCAGAGGATGCCTACCCCCGCCTTAGATGTTATGAAGTAAAGTCATGCAACCTGTCTTGTGCTGCAATTCTGTCCATGTATTTCCACTATGTTGTATCAATAAAGACTGCTGATGCTTTTTCTTATTGAATGACAGCATGCCTTGGATATAAGCTTATCCCCATACTAATAGGTATAGTACATTACTATTGTACATTACTAAAATAAATGGGAATGCAAAACCAAACATTCAAACCGTTCTGGACCCATGACTTGATCCACCAGACCCGGCATCATTGACACTAGAGGCAGGCTACTGGAGATCACTTTGAGAAAGAGATTCTTTAGTCATTTACGATGCTTTCCTATGTACTGTCTGGAAACATCTTGGTACCAATGTCACATTTGCTATGTGTACGCTACTGCATGTACATTGTTTCTTTGGAGTACATTGTGCTCTTGCCTGTGCTGCAGTAGTAAATGGCGTTAAGGTCTTTGCTATTTTTCTTATTCTGTTATTGTTCTTCCCTTTCAAAGAAAATGTTTGAAAATGTAATAAAGTATCCGACTCTAAAAAGAAATAGACAGCAGCATGCCATCTTGGTTTCTATTACCTGCAATACAATGGTGGCTTTTTTCCTTCCATATCTATTATCTGTTAACTTGAAACTTCAAACCAAAAAAATATAAAATTTAAGCTACAATCTTAGTGGACCGCATAGCCAATGATCAATAATTTGTGTGCTGAAGCTTGAGGGGTGAGTGGGGTCAATCTTTTAAACCAGAACGCCTGTGATTCAAGCTGTACCCCTATAGACCAAATATTGTTCAGTGCACCCCCCCCCCCACTTCAGCTTTCATAATGTTTGTTTACCGTCCGTTTGCATCTTTTGATTCATTTCCATTGCGTTCATCACGTGATGGATGACAGCAACAGACATTAAATCATGGTAGTTATGAAGAAAAGCTAATCAGCCATTTCTGTGTTGCTAAAAACTAAACTGGAAAGAAGGACTTGGTCTGAAGGGTCACACCAGATCGCTACGGTGGTAGGGATCATAGGACTATGCAAAGGATAAGGAGCAATAGCCACTCTTGTCCATGCCATATATGTTGAACCTGAAATTCATTTTGCCTCAATTTTGCCTTATAACTGGATAATTCTTGCCACATAGGCATTGCACAGTGCACTGTTTGTTTCAACTGCCATACTCTCTCTTGTGCATGCACCCTGAAACACCATTACACGGGAGATAAGTAGCGGGGAGTGCCTCAGGAACCCTTCACCATCATCTTACTATGGCTCCCTTATCACTGGGCTACCTCAGGGCCTGTAAAAAGATTTGGTGGCAAAAACAGTGACCACTGAGATAGTAACCTTGGTCCTATTCCTCAGCGCACCATTTCCACACAGCCATGGGAGATTGCTATTGCATAATGGAATTCTTAACAAACATAACCCTACACAACAATGATAATGTTAATTACACATGTTGAGTACATGTTCAGCCACAAAAGACTTTAAAGGTAGACTTAGATCAATACAATGCATGCACATTATAAACCAAATTACCATAGCAACAGTAGAGATATGTAATTTTAATTAAAGCTACATAGATTTAATGTATATTTTATACTGTAATTCTAATAACTATGGCCATATCAAGTCTTTTATACAAAAAAGATTTTTTCAAAAAAATTGTTTATGATTTAAAAAAATATATCTCCTATAGCTTGAGATGTTAACAGATCAGGAAATGATTGGAATAAATCTAAAATTTCATGAAACTATAAGCATGCTGTGTATTTGAAGAAAGTTTAACATAGTGCTACTATAAAGACGTCAGAATAGCCATATACCAAAAGTCAATGATGTTGGCATGTCCAGATCTTCTCTGCTTACAATGTGCTCTTCAGTCAGTCTCTATGTGGCGTCAGACAGGGACTGGAAGAGGATGCCATGAGGATGCCCAGGAGAGGTGAGGGAAGGTAAGTATAACTGTTTATAATGTTTACTCACCTCCCCTGGGCCTCCACGTATAATATTCTGGGGGTCTTAAGTGAATTAGTCCAATTTTGCAAAAGTGAGTGCAAACTTAGAAATTAGAATGACTTATTTGTATTTAGCTAGATTATCTTTACAAGTCTGTCTGGGATTGCAGGGAGAGACAGAAGGATTTGAGTCTACCTCCACTGAATATTTGTGGTTAATTCTCCAAAAAGTTTAGAACAACCTCCCTGTGATTTCCTTTTCTGTGTGCAAGTATACCTAGAAAAACCTAGGCAAATATTGATTTGATTTAGATTTTTCTTTTGTTCCTTAACTTCATTTTGTTAATTTAAAAAAAACAACAACTATTAACATCTATTTTTAAAATAAATTCTTACTGTGCAGGATTTTTTCACACCTATGTAAAACAAGATAAATAAAATTCAGCTATACAACTTTATGGAATGATAAAGGATAAATAAAAGAAACGTATTTATGGGATGAAACTATTATGATAAATTTACATCTTAAAATTTTGTTTTCAAGTAACAAATACATTAATTGGTCTACGAGGAAATCTTCTTCAATGCATGAGATACCCTGACACCAAGCTATAGTCAAATCTGGTTAAAGGTAGACCAACATTAGACACTGAAAAGGTGTAAAAATCTGTAGAAATCAATCAAATGCAAACAATTCCCAGCTCACATTTAGTATGAGTATGTAAAGGATTAAAATTTTATGCAAAAGTATTAAAACACCTAAATGTAGCTATACAGAATTACCTCCTATAAATGTTCTACTAATGCTACAATAACAGATGGCAGTGAACACATTCATCAATTAATATTCATCTACTTATATTGCATTAAAATGTTATTTTATTGAAAGGGCAATTGATGATTGACATCTTTATATAAATCATAGCTGCAGACATCTGCTGTGTTCTGTATGTTCCATATACAGTACACTATGGCAAAATAGTTTAGGAGAGGCAAGGAGTGGTGTTTTGCTATGAGTGACACTATTGTTCTTTTATAATAATTTTGATATGACCCATATGTGTGACCATGTAGCTGTCGAGTACATGTAATGTTGTGGAGGGGTTTGCATGAAGCAATGATTGAGCATGCATGGTTGAATGAAGCAGCACAGACTTGACCACTGCTCAACAAGATATGTAGGCAAGTATGAATAGTGTGATCAGATTACCTGTGACATCCCCAATTCCTTTGCCGAGACCGCTAATTGACCCTCAGCAGTCATGTGATTACTAAGGCCAATCAGCGCCCCTTAGCGGAGGGGATTTATTTTTTTTTAATTCAAAGTTTTATTGAAATTTTTTTAAAAACATACAACAACAAACATCAGGGCCTACAAACGCCCCGAAAACATAAGGAGACATGAATAGACACAATAAAACAAGCAACAATCTAAACAATAAACACAGAATGACACTGAACCACCAGTGCCAGTAGTGAGGGATATAGAAGAGAAGAAGGGAAAAAGAAGAAGAGAGGCAAATTAGAAAAAGAAAAAAAAAGGGGGGGACAGGGGGGCCAACAGAAGACAGACCAACAAAATTATCTACCTCTGACGGACCGTTGGGCCCCAGACAAGAGGAAGAAACATCAAAGTCATTGGAGAAGAAAAACAGATATTTGTAGTGACCGCAAACAAAGTACACCAGCCAAATCTAAGAGGAAGGTCCAGAGCCCAGAAGCTCCCGATACCCCTCAGAACGATGAAACTTGAACCAATAGAACCAGGTTCTAGTGTAAGCTTCAGTTGTGCCATGCACAAAAGTAGTAAGATTCTCCATCAGCATAATCTCATTGACCTTCGAAATCCAGAGGGAGAGAGGGGGAGGGTTGACTCACTTCCAAAAGAGCGGAATACAGTGAGGACCAAAAACTGAAGCAGAGAGCGCTTATACACTTTCACAGAAGACTTGCAGTGATTGAGGAGGAACAAGGCAGGGCCTAATTGGTGAGGGGTCTCAGTGAGATGCAGGACAGAACCAGAAGACATGAAGATTGTCACCCTCTTCCTGACCACATTTCCAGCACAAAGGAGAGACCTGAGGAAAAATTGTATGCAATCTCATATGGAACCTATACCAACAGGATAACATTTTATAACTAGCCTCCTGATAGCTAGAGCTGATAGAGGTAGCATGTGAGAGATGAAAGATACGCCTCCTCTGATCCAGCGGAGGGGATTTTGAATGTCACTGGCAGCCAGAAATTCACATACAAGAAGGCAGCCAAACGGATCGCCCTGAGAAGACAACGGAGCATCAGGGAATCACGGACAAATATGTTTGTTTGTTTTCACGTAGTTAGAAAATATTACTTGGCCCATTAATTAATATTATATTTTTGCAACAACAGCTTATATATATATATATATATATATATATATATATATATATATATATATATACACACACACTCACCGGCCACTTTATTAGGTACACCTGTCCAACTGCTCGTTAACACTTAATTTCTAATCAGCCAATCACATGGCGGCAGCTCAGTGCATTTAGGCATGTAGACATGGTCAAGACAATCTCCTGCAGTTCAAACCGAGCATCAGTATGGGGAAGAAAGGTGATTTGAGTGCCTTTGAACGTGGCATGGTTGTTGGTGCCAGAAGGGCTGGTCTGAGTATTTCAGAAACTGCTGATCTACTGGGATTTTCACGCACAACCATCTCTAGGGTTTACAGAGAATGGTCCGAAAAAGAAAAAACATCCAGTGAGCGGCAGTTCTGTGGGCGGAAATGCGTTGTTGATGCCAGAGGTCAGAGGAGAATGGCCAGACTGGTTTGAGCTGATAGAAAGGCAACAGTGACTCAAATAGCCACCCATTACAACCAAGGTAGCCAGAAGAGCATCTCTGAACGCACAGTACGTCGAACTTTGAGGCAGATGGGCTACAGCAGCAGAAGACCACACCGGGTGCCACTCCTTTCAGCTAAGAACAGGAAACTGAGGCTACAATTTGCACAAGCTCATCGAAATTGGACAATTGAAGATTGGAAAAACGTTGCCTGGTCTGATGAGTCTCGATTTCTGCTGCGACATACGGATGGTAGGGTCAGAATTTGGCGTCAACAACATGAAAGCATGGATCCATCCTGCCTTGTATCAACGGTTCAGGCTGGTGGTGGTGGTGTCATGGTGTGGGGAATATTTTCTTGGCACTCTTTGGGCCCCTTGGTACCAATTGAGCATTGTTGCAACGCCAAAGCCTACCTGAGTATTGTTGCTGACCATGTCCATCCCTTTATGACCACAATGTACCCAACATCTGATGGCTACTTTCAGCAGGATAATGTGCCATGTCATAAAGCTGGAATCATCTCAGACTGGTTTCTTGAACATGACAATGAGTTCACTGTACTCCAATGGCCTCCACAGTCACCAGATCTCAATCCAATAGAGCATCTTTGGGATGTGGTGGAGCGGGAGATTCGCATCATGGATGTGCAGCCGACAAATCTGCGGCAACTGTGTTCAATATGGACCAAAATCTCTGAGGAATGCTTCCAGCACCTTGTTGAATCTATGCCACGAAGAATTGAGGCAGTTCTGAAAGCAAAAGGGGGTCCAACCCGTTACTAGCATGGTGTACCTAATAAAGTGGCCGGTGAGTATATATATATATATATATATATATATATATATATATATATATATATATCCCCAAAAAAACTATTAACATAGTTAAGCTTGACTCAAAGTACTGCACAAGTACTCAGTAATAACTTGCCCATTTTTGAAGGGCCAGAAATAAAATGTAACCTGCATGCTTCGAGGGCTGTACCTGTGGCAGCAACAGGGTTACATGTTGAAGGTAAGTGAGATATAAATAAGCACATACAGCACAATACTACATACATGCGCCTCTGTGTTTATACATGATGAGTCAATCGCTCAGAAGCCGGAAGAAGAGATGAAGCACTTCTGTTTCCTGGCAACAAATGTATCTGCTATTCTACTGTTCTATGCAAATATATCCTTGAGATAAAATAAAGGCTTGATATTCAGCACTCGGTGGATCAAGCTTACAACTCTCCAGCAGTTTCTGCACTATAGTATTTAGCAATTTCATCTCATTGTTTGGCCAGCAAGGTTTGGTGGTTGAATATTGTGACCTCAGTTTAGGATTGCCAAGTGTCTGTAAATTCATGGATATTTCATCAAAATTATGGACTTTTCTTATGCTACATAATACCTGTCTCCTGGGGGGGGGGGGGATTTATGCTGAAGGAGCTGGCACGGGCTATTAAGATTGGAATTAGCATTGCACAGTTCACACAAGTCTATGTTTATAGGATTAACAAAGATAACTGAGCACTGAACTTGGCTGCCTCCGTCATCACAAAAGACTATGATTAGAGTGCAGCTCCATTTAAAACAAAAGATCACAAGTCTCCCAATTCTCATGATCACTGAGGGAGCCTTCACACGGAGTGTACGCTCCGCTCATTCAGACGCGTAAACACGTGTCAAAGTGACCGCTGTAAAACACAATCCCATAGACTTCAATGTGTGCCAGTTTTATGCACACTACACATTGAAATCAATGGGAGGCTTTTAAACCCATTGATTTCAATGTGTAGTGCACGTAAAACCGGCACACATTGAAGTCTATGGGATTGTGTTTGACAACGTTCAATTTGACACGTGTTTATGCGTCTGAATGAGCGGAGCATAAACTCCGTGTGAAGGCTCCCTGAGGGTCTCATGGACTGTAGAAAATGAAATGCTGCCCATTAGTCAGTGCCTTTTTAAATGGATACTGGTATACATGTGCCAGGACTTGTTTGTACCAAGACCTCAATAACAATCTTCTGTGTGTCTGGCAGAAAATCCCTAAATAAGAAAGCACTGCAAATATAACATGTCGTTATTAGAGATGAGCACATTTTTCAAGATTCATTTCCGGTTTGGGCTTATTAGTTCAGACCAAATGTTTGATTCAGTAAAAAGTTTTATATGACACGATAATGACTCCTAATACTCTATCTAACCCATATGTAGCTCTCTAATGCACACACCAACTTAGTAATGTCAAAGGGACAACAACAGATATGGCTACGGGTAAACGGCTGCCTGTTACACATGGGCATTTTAGGATTTTTTAAAATTTCACTGGGTTTTTTGATGTTTGGCTGGATAAAAACAGACCATATGTTACCACTACTTTACGGTAACCATATGTTACCACTTTAAGGGGAAAAGAAGTTTTGTATTTCATTTTAGGGGTTTTGCTATTAATGTCTAAGCCCCTGGCAAAAAAAAAAAAAAAAAAAAAGTGCACCCCTAAGTGACAATTGACAAATTGTGCCCCAAATGTCAATATTTTGTGTGGTCACTTATTTTCCAGCTATGCCTTAACCCTCTTAGGCATTAAGTTTACTAGAGTGGCTCAGGTTGCCACTGGAATCCTCTTCTCCATGATGATATCACAGAGCTGGTGGATGTTTAATAGGATTTAGGTCTGACAACATGCTTGACCAGTCCAGTGCCTTTATCCTCAGTTTTTTATTTTTTTTTATTTTAGGAATGCAGTGGTCACCTTGAAGGTGTGTTTGTGGTGGTTATCAAGTTGGAATACTGCCCTGCAGTCCAGTTTTTGAATGGAAGGGATCATGTTTTGCTTCAGTATGTCATAGTACATTTTGACGTTCATGTTCCCTCAATGAACTGTAACTTCCCATAGACTGCAGCCCCAAACATGACACTCCCTTCACCATGCTTGATTGTAGGCAAGACACACTGCTCTTTGTACTACTCACTTGGTTGCTGCCATATACGATTGACACCATTTGAACCAAATAAGTTTACCTTTGTCTAATTAGATCACAGGACATGGTTCTAGCAATCCATGTCCTTAGTCTTCTTGTCTTCAGCAAACTGATTGTGGACTTTCGTGTGCATCATCTGTAGAAGAGGCTTCCTTCTGGGACAACAGCCATGCAGACCAATTTGATGCAGTGTGTGGCTTATGGTCTGAATACTGAAAGGCTGACTCCCAACCCCTTTCACCTCTACAGCAATGCTGGTACCACTCACAAGTCTATTTTGCAAAGGCAACTAGAGATGAGCGAGTAGTCATATTTAGAGGTTGCCTTTAAAGATGAGCGAGTATTATTCAAAACGGCAGTTTCGAATAGCATGCACCCATAGCAATGATGGAGCTGCGTCTATTCATTCCGATGTGTGCATGCTATTTGAAACTGACGTTTCGAATAGTACTCGCTCATCTTTAAAGGCAACCTCTAAATATGACTCACTCAGCCTCTTTGTTCGACCATGGCAAGGCCTGTTCAGAGTGGAACCTGCCTTGTTAAACTGCTGTATGGACCGACCCGCCATACTACAGCTCAGTTTCAAGATGTAGGCAATATTCTTATAGCCATGGCCATCTTTATGCAGAGCAACAGGTCTTTTTTTTAGTTTGTTTTTCGTTTTTTGTTTTTACAGATCCTCAAGAATTCTTGGCCTGACATGCCATGTTGACCTTCCAATGACCAGTATGCGAGTGTGAAAGCAATAACACCAAATTTAAGACATCTGCTCCCTGTTCACACCTGAAACATTGTACCAGTAAAGAATCACATGACACTGGGGAGGGAAATGGCTAATTGGGCACAATTTGTCCATTTTCATCTAGGGGTGTGCTCACTTTTGTTTCCAGGGGTTTAGCCATTAATGGCTGTAAGTTGAGTGATTTTGATGGCACAACAAATTTATACTGTTATACAAGCTGTACACTGACTACTTTACATTGTATTACAGTGTCATATCTTCAGTTTTGTCCCATGACAATATATAATGAAATAATTACAATAATGTGAAGGGTGTACTCACTTTTGTGACATATTGTATGTATGCCCAAATTCTCATTTTAGTAAAGGTAACCAGTCACTATATTTGGGAACACTAAACCATCAGCATCTCACCATACAGCTCGGGTTTAGCACCCCAAATCTGTTAATATCAAAATCATCTATTTTATTAATCTTGACCAAGTGTATTATATAGGTTGTGGAAGACAAATCTGGGATGGTTTTGATATTAGCATGTTTGGGACCTTAAACCCAAGCTGCATAACAATATGCTGGTGGCTATTGGCCTCAAACCATGTCACAAGCTCCCATTAAAACTAAGCTTACAGTGTTGGATTTTCCTTTATGTAACCCAAGATAAAAGCTGCACTCCGCAGGCTTCTTTGCACCCCCTCAGGTTTCATTAACATGCCCTATGACATTATTTGTAAATCAAAGTGTCAAATTATTGGATCCAATATCAGCATCAAATAGCTATCAAATCAGCATCTTCTGCATCAGCATCAAATCAGCATCTTCTGCTAGTCCTTTGGTATCAGAAACTGGGTCTACCAGACATTGGCACCTTGATTTGACTCTGGGCTCATATCTCTGCTTTCCAGGTTCTTTTATACAAGAATGGAATGGTTGTCAGTAGGGTAGTGTTCTTCTATCAAACCTTCATCAGGAAGTTCCTAAATGTTGTCAAATGAAAAGACCTACAATACTCCCATTTCATTTTAAAAAGATCAATGGTGCTGTGAAACACAAGTGTATTGTAAATAATGCCTTTCTTAAGTGTATTTGCACAGAATCGATTGAAGTATGCATTCAGAGCAATAGCTATTTATGAGACACATCACACTAACCTCTCTCATACATTTAAGTAATCTAACCCTTCCCCTTTAAAATAACTTTTTGGTGCAGTACATGATTATTTAGCTGAAAATGAATAGTGAATAAATAACAACTGGAAACGGAAGCACTTTTCTTGGTAGTACTGCGCACTGTGTTAGAAATTCAGAGCCAGGCAAAAAGAAAAAAAAAAAAAAAAAAAACATTTGACGTCAATGCACCTTGAGCACATTTCTATATACGGCTCTGCAAATTATACAAATCAATGAAAATAAAAACTGAGAGAGATCCCAGCCAGTCTAACAAGCAACAACTGCAACCTGCTTTCCCTTCACAGGGTTTGAGTAGCAACCTGATCACTCAGCAGAAGAGATGTGTGTGCTCAGCCTCCTCCACTCGCTGCTTGTTTAATTAAGTAGCTGGAGAGCAGCTGAGACGTGTCCTCACACAGCACTGGACTGCAAGAGAAGGGGACGCAAAGTGCCATCCTCGGCTACGTGATTCCTTAAGCACGGATAACCTTCATTTACGTGTTGTATGTTAGAAGAAATACAAATACTTTGTAATATTACAGGCCTTGCACTACTTTGTGGTAGTGCCACCAATTAAAGGAGCTAAGACTGCTTATAGAAAATATATGAGAGGCAAATCATGATTCAGCTTGGCTTAATGTCTATGTTATGATGATAAAACAGGGGAAGTAGTAGGCTATCAAACACCTATGGAGCTACCTATGGGGCAGGTCTAAATCCAATATCTCTATTTTCTGTTTTACACAGCTGACATAAGAGAATACTTTACTAATCCCTGTTCACATTAGCATATGTTTGGCTGGGTTCACACCAGCACTTGGATATCTGTCTCTGAATCCGCTTAAAAGTATGGAGAGAAAAGTCCTGCAAGCAGGCAGAAACTGGACAGAATCCTAGTGGACCCATAGGCTATAATGAGTAACTGTTTCTGTGGGTAACTGTTTTTTAAGCAGGTTGTCTTTCCGTTTTTCAGGTCCCCAAGCTGATCCGAAGAATGGAAACCAAAGAGAAGGATTGAATAGTTGGAGTTCAACATGCTTGATCTCTTTGTCCTGAAAAAATATAAAGTTGGCTCCAATAGTATCTGGCAGTGTCTTTCTTTGCATTTCTCACTGAGAACATGTTTACCAAGAGATAGCTATTGAAAGTATAAGGCAAGCCATATTCCCCTCTTACCATCAAAATATAAACACATCCGCAGCCAGAAGAGCACATGGCTAGCTTAACTTTATAAAGTGGAAACCCAGGAAAAACATTACAGACGTAGCTAAAAGATAAACTAAAAGTGTTTTCCACCAAATCCCCATACTTATCTGAAGAAAATGACCAGTTATTTAATCTATTAAGCTACAGTGTAACTATTTTTTTGACCAATAAGCATGCATTTTCCTGAAAATGTAGAAAATTTCAGATTGCAGAGACATATAGTAGATACAATAGCAGCATGTCAGTATTTACGTTCCCTATACCAGTGATGGTGAACCTTTTTGAGACAGAGTGCCCAAACTGCAACCCAAAGCCCAATAATCTATCGCGTGTGCCAACATGGAAATTTAACCTTAAAACGCTGTGGATCCACAAATTACATTCATGTGACTGGGGCTTTACAGAGCTTATACTGAAAGGTAAAGGTCTCTGCATTTGGTACTTTTAAACAATTAATGTTCACTATTTACATCATGCAGGATATGTTTTATAGTGACAGTGCAATGTTATTATGACCTGTAATAATATCATGTCTGCTATAAAACAGATACTGTATGATATAAATAGTGAGGGAACCCCACAAAGTACAATCTGCCCCGCAGTGGCCCCCACACACAGTACAATCTGCCCTGCAGTGGCCCACACACACAGTACAATCTGCCCTGCAGTGGCCCCAAAGAATTATACTTGTATACTCCACAGTAGCCCCCTGTTACGGTCAACAGGATACTATTAAAAAAATGAAATAATAAATATCCTTCGGAGCCCAACTGGGCTCTGAGCCGCAGAGCTACCTTGGTGTGAACAAGGCCCGACAGTTAATGTCACTGCCAGGCTATAACACCATCTGGGTGGCTAAAGAAACAAAGATAATTCTCTGCAGGACAGAGCAGCCACAAATGAATTCTAAAGTCTTGCAGTTACTCCACTGCAAGACCAAACTCAACTAACAATGACCGTGTGCTCCCAGTAGCTTACTGGGCCGCACCCACCACAGACACCTGCTGTGGAGCACCACAGGTAGCAAACTGCCTAAGGTTGGAGATTCCCACAATTCTGACTAACGGAAGGGATACCCACAATTTTAAGTTAAAGGGGAGATTCTACCTACCTGCCTAACTAAGCAGCTTGCTGCAAAACAAGTGTCTTGCACTGACATGCACAAAATGCAATTGAGACTAGAGCACTGGGCCACCCAAACTTGCCTTCTTAAATGGAGGGAAGGCTGGGCTGAACAGCCAGCCCAGGTGCCCAAGCCAGGTGCTCATAGGTTAGCAACAATGTCAGTCAGAAGACCAACCATGCCTATCGGCTGCAAGGGGATTAACCCCATACATGCTGGACTGAGCAGTAACAGTGGAACAAGCTGTGACCCTGATACCTTGGTCGCACCTGCCGCACAGTCCTAACACCCCCCTCCCCACATAGTATTAAATGCTCCACAGTAGCCCCCATGCCCACACAGTATTAAATGCTGCACAGTGGCCCCACCCCACACAGTATGAAATGTTCCACAGTAGCCCCCCTCCCCACACAGCATGAAATGGTCCACAGTAGCCCCCCTCCCCACACAGGATGAAATTGTCCACAGTAGTCCTCCTTCCCCACACAGCATGAAATGGTCCACAATAGCCCCCTTCCCCACATAGCATGAAATGGTCCACAGTCATTTGCACATCCAGCTGAAAGCAGCAATCGCTCACTAACAGGGAATCCTGTACTGGATTCCCCATTAATGAGCGATCTAGGTGACCGCACACGTGCCAGCAGAGGAGGCTCTGTGTGCCCTCTCTGGCATGCGTACCATAGGTTCGCCATCACTGCCCTATACATTTTACTTATCTGATACTTCTAATTGCTACTAAGAATAGTCTTATTATGATAATGAAACCGCATAATATTTACAAGAAAGGAAGAAGATATCTCAGTTACCGTGCTCTGTTAATCAAAGTACAAGCCATATACGATTATAATGCAAACATTAGTTTGAATTTATTCCACTTGTAAGGATGTAACTGGCACAATCTTTTTCTAATATAAGAAAGCCGTGTCATGTCTACCTGCTAATGAGTCAGTTTCCTAAAAAAAAAAAAAAAACGCCAAGCAACTGCATAAACGGAAAATGAAAACAATTCAGAGGATATAGGAAGATTTATTTAACATTTCCTAATATTTTATATATTACTGAGTATACCCTAGATTAAACTAAAGTCAATTATTAAAGCCATTTCCAACAAATACAATTTGAATAGATGTGTCCTCCCTTACCTTCCCTCTTTGGTGGACATGTCTCAACGTATTAAATGTTTCAAGGCAATTCTGTTTTGTGATTTGTATCACAAAGTAAAATTATACATTATCCACATACAAGTGGACAAAATGTGAATAACTTTGCAAGTAAAAAAGATCTATCCATATGGGCTTGAAGTTGTGATTGCTATCAATGGTAATAATACCAGCATGAAGGGCTTGGAGTTTACCTACTTACAACGCGGTATTATTACACAATAAAGCATTAGCATTCTGGGGCTTATATTCCTAAAGTACTTAAGATTCAGAAGCTTTGTATTGGAGTTTGTTCTTAATATGGACCTTTATAAAGATACTTGACTCTCTGTCTCTTTTACTTTAGAAATCCTGTGGTCACTTTTACTTGCTTTCCACTGGCACAATTTAGAAAAAGTAACCAGCATGATACATTCTTTAAGTGCCAGAAAATGTAAAGCTTTAATGAAAAAGTGTCAATATAAGAAATAAATGAGAAAAATATTTTTTGAGGGCTGTCTGCAATTTATATCTGCTTTCACTCCTCTGAACAGTTTCAAAAAACTAGTTTCAGCTTCTGTTTAATAGTGAGCAATGGAGTCTGAGGCTCGGTTCACATCTGCGTTCGGGCCATTCCGTTCCCCTATCTGCATGAAATATCCGGATAGAAAAGTCCTGCAAGCAGCACCTTTCTCTCTGCATTTTTGTGTGGAAACCAAGCGGAAACCAAATGGACCCCATTATAATCTATGGGGTCTGTGGGTTTCCTTAGGCAACTGCCTTTTTTATGTGGATAGGTTTTCATTAGGGGCATCTCCAAGTGGAGTTCCCGAATGGAAACCCTAATACAGATGTGAACTGGGCCTGAGCCGCATAAGCTTAACGCTAGGTAAATACCAAGATAAGTCGTGATTAAGTTTAAGTCAGAAAAGGCTAAACTATAATTTTATACAGCACATATACAGTGACAACAAAATCATTTAGAATCAATAAAAATTAAATAAATCAATCATCATTTACTGTCACATAACATATAAACTTCCTATTGTATAAGCCAGATGTTCTCAAACGTTTTTTTCTCATAGACCACTTTCAAAATTTTACTGGTTTCGGTGGACCCCCTGCTTCTACATTTCTACCATATTCCCAAAACTCGTCAAAAAAATGTGAAGATTAGATCTAACGATGGAAATTTGCATCGCGGCTGAGTTCCAACCCTAAATTCAGAGTGGTAAAAATAAAAATAAAAATAGTAATGTTTTCTTGGGTTCTATTTATTAAAATAATATGATTACAGATTTAATAGAAATAAAATTAAACATTAATAAAGTAGCTTCAACAATGCAAATCAACAATTTAAAAAAATTGTCAATTTTAAAGGCAGGGATGCACTTGATGGATTGACAGCAAATTATCAATATTTGGCTTCAGTTTTGTGAGGAATAACCGGAAATCTCCCCATTCTGTTATGTTCAATCTGCTCCTTTTTTTTGTTAATAGGTTTGTAACGACACATTTTTTTTGACAAGGTATGACGAGGCAAACGCTATCAAAAGTTTTATAGTGTATTATCTGCCTACATTGACAGGTAAAGCCAAGCCAACATTTTTGTTCTTTACTATCGAAACCAGATACATTTTCGTGGACCCCCACTTACAACTTGTGAACCCCCATTTTTTTTCACGCCAATGTAGACCCCCGTTGAGTCTCCCGTGGACCCCTGGGGGTCCACCTGGACTGCTTTGGGAATCACTGGTATAAGCAATGGTATTTGAAGACCCTATGCAGAACACATAGTTCTAACCATAATTCAGGGTACAAAAAACTTTCTATTTGACTTAGAGTTAAAGTTATGTTTTCAGTAGTATACTTTATTCCACCATCCAAAACTGGATTCTACGTAATGACCTCTGCTGTGTAAAGGCTTTTCTACAAAGTGAAGGTACCCTTTATTCCACTGTTATTGAAGCAATTCTGTTCTAGTGATATTTTGCTTTCTAATACGCTTATAGGTATAAATCTAGAAATGAACTATTATCCATATAAGAACATTGTGCGTGACAAATACATATAATAAAGCATTTAACAAAATGAGGCGCTAAGAAGATTTTAAATATGTAAACATTGTAAGACAATACATTATGTGACAATATGTGCCACAATGGATACTGGAACTAATCCCTAAAATAGGTTTACAATTTATTAACAGAGATGAAATAACGGAATACCAGCACAGTTTTCTGTAGTACTAACTCAAATTCTAGTAAAATCGAAAGAACTGGCTTGTATTGTTAGATGATCACAAAGGCAAGGGAACCAGTGAACATTACTTACTGTTGGGGTAAGGGGCAGCAGTGTTTGGAAATGACCATACGTATAGCTTGATTGTCAGGGACACTATATGGCGTCAATAATATCAGCAGGCTCTAGTAGTCAATATCTAAGCCACTGTCTGACATTAATGTTTGTGTGATGCTAATATTTTAGCAATATCTGTGGCACTATTTTCATGGGCACTATAGGTGACCCTGATATTTCTACAGGTACCAGAGGCATAACTTAATGCACTCCTCACTTGCCTTATATTTGCCACAGATTTTGGGATTAATTCGGACACAGAACCTATTGCACAAACCACTCGGCTATTCAGGCTCATTCCCCTGAGCCTAAGCAATGGAGGAAACCAGAGCAGTAGAAATGTAAAACAAATTTGTGGCAGAAATCCACTTACACCATGTGAATATCCCATAACATTTTCAGGTTGTCTGTTTTCACGGACACTATGTATAGCATTGACATTTTCATGGGCCTTTATTACATTCAGAGTGGATGTGTACGGTGGGATTGTTTTCAGGTGGCATTGTGTATGTTGCTTCCAAGAGTCCTAATCTGACAGTTATTTTCAGAGGGCACAGTGTGTGGTAGGATTATATTCAGGAACATAGTGTGATTCAGTTATATTCAGGTGGCCACCATATATGGCGCTATTACATCTCAATCAGCACAATGTGTAGTAATATTACATTATGAGGACCCAGTATGTGGTGTAGTTATATTCAGGAATGTGCATATGCTTATATACACTCACCGGCCACTTTATTAGGTACACCTGTCCAACTGCTCGTTAACACTTAATTTCTAATCAGCCAATCACATGGCGGCAACTCAGTGCATTTAGGCATGTAGACATGGTCAAGACAATCTCCTGCAGTTCAAACCGAGCATCAGTATGGGGAAGAAAGGTGATTTGAGTGCCTTTGAACGTGGCATGGTTGTTGGTGCCAGAAGGGCTGGTCTGAGTATTTCAGAAACTGCTGATCTACTGGGATTTTCACGCACAACCATCTCTAGGGTTTACAGAGAATGGCCTGAAAAAAAAAACATCCAGTGAGCGGCAGTTCTGTGGGTGGAAATGCGTTGTTGATGCCAGAGGTCAGAGGAAAATGGCCAGACTGGTTCGAGCTGATAGAAAGGCAACAGTGACTCAAATAGCCACCCGTTACAACCAAGGTAGCCAGAAGAGCATCTCTGAACGCACAGTACGTCGAACTTTGAGGCAGATGGGCTACAGCAGCAGAAGACCACACCGGGTGCCACTCCTTTCAGCTAAGAACAGGAAACTGAGGCTACAATTTGCACAAGCTCATCGAAATTGGACAATTGAAGATTGGAAAAACATTGCCTGGTCTGATGAGTCTCGATTTCTGCTGCGACATTTGGATGGTAGGGTCAGAATTTGGCATCAACAACATGAAAGCATGGATCCATCCTGCCTTGTATCAACGGTTCAGGTTGGTGGTGGTGGTGTCATGGTGTGGGGAATATTTTCTTGGCACTCTTTGGGCCCCTTGGTACCAATTGAGCATCGTTGCAACGCCAAAGCCTACCTCCCGCTCCTGATAATGCTCGTCTATGGACGAGCTGTGTGAGCAGAGGGAGGGGGCGTTCCTCACTGCTCCACAGCACAGCGCGATTGGCGCCGCGAGGCAGAAGGACGTCTCTGGCTAATGGTCAGAAACGCCCTTCTGACCATAGAGCACTACAGTACCGGCACCGTAAGCTCTTTACACCGGGCACAGATCGGGAAAGCCGACAGTGCGCTGAACTCAGCGCACTGTCGGCTTTCTGGCAGTATATGACACTGCATGTGCCCAAAAGTGGTGAAAGGTCCTCTTTAAAGTGTTGTAGTTGTGTACAAACTTGGCTGGAGTGGCGAGTTTAACTTTGTAAACATTCCCCAACTGGATTTTGGAGCAATGGAAGTATCTGGACTGATGAGTCGCATATGGTCTATGGGCAGTCTGAGGAACAAATCAGGGTTCGGCAGATGCCCAGAAACTCTTCTGTTCCTGCAGTATTGGAATACATAGTGCCTAATTTACAATTTGAGTGTGGATAATGGCATGGGGCTGTGTCTCGGGGTTAAAACAGGCCATTTATTTCCAGTGAATAAAACACTAATTCTACATACATTTTATAAAATTCTATTGGTGGTAACAGTTTGGTGGTAACAGTGGTTAGCACTGCAGCCTTGCAGCACTGGAGTCCTAGGTTCAAATCCTGCCAAAGACAATATCTGAAAGGAGTTTGTATGTTCTCCCCGTGTTTGCTTGGGTTTCCTCCGGGTACTCCTGTTTCCTCCCACACACCAAAGACATACTGATAGGGAATGTAGATTGTGATCCCTATATGGGACAGTGACTGTCAATGTCTGTAAAGCGCTGCGGAATATGATGGCGCTATATAAGTAAGCATAATAAAAATAAAAATAATAAGATAAACTTTGCTGTGCCAGCTTGATAGTACTTTGGTGTAAAAAACAAAGTTCTTGAAGGCATGATTTCACAAGTTTGCTATTGAAGAACTAAAATGGTGTACACAGAATCCTGACATCAGCGTTATCAAACACCTTTAGAATGAAGTGGAATGTCTTTGAGATAAATACTGTGTCACCCAACATCACAGCCAGACCTAATAAAAATTCTTTGGCTGAGTTGCAATACCTACTCCAAACTACTATACAAAGCACGGAGCAAATGGCTTCCATCTCTGTGCACTGTACAGTACTGATTCATACGGGAGCCAGCTGTCCTCAGATAAGCCATAAATAAAAAATTTCCCTTTAAATATCTTACATATTTAACTTGAATCCTTATTTGGACAATTAATCCATCTTTATAAACAGAATTTTATTTTTTCAATTGATTTGATAAAAATAAGCAGCTTTACAAATAGTCATGAACCTCTGTAGTTAATAACTGCAAACAAACTCTATGTAGCCGGATCCTGCAGTCTTATTCCCATCTGATCCCTTGCTTTTTGCTAATCTACCGAGGGTAAAGGGTAGGTAGATAGTAAAAAGTAACATATGACTACAAAGGTGGAATATCCATGAACATAGCTGGGACTCTTTTGATTATGGCTATATTGTTCAATAGATGAACGCTTGATCTCCCACTTTACCTATAATAAAATTCCCCAAATCACTTTGTCTATATGAAGAAATTAGAACATGTCTAGATCTCTAGATCTCTTTCTATCTATCTATCTATCTATCTATCTATCTATCTATCTATCTATCTATCTATCGAGAGAGATACGCACACTCAATGTTATCACTTGGAAAGATGGAAATGTCATTTTAATTGATTGTGGTTTATCTAGTAAGTTCTGCAGTGTGAAGAAGTTCTTAGTTCTGAAGGTTTCTAACCAGCAAAGGATTCTTGACTTTAAATCTATAAATACACTTCAAAGAAAATCCAAATTTCAAAAGAATGATGTATTATTTATATCAAATTCTCAGAGGAACACGATCGACCTCTGGCAATCAATACCATACCTCAACTTTATATTGTGGATCTAATTTAGGTTGGGGCAAACAAAGACTTAAGCAGTACATAACAGGATCCAGAAGTAGCCCTCCAAAATATATAGCAAGTGGGGAGACCATAAAAGCACACTGAGGGTCCATTCACAAGGAGGAATTGTCAAGAAGCAATATATACCCAATATGAAATATTTGGATTGGTTGAAATATGTCCACTCTTAAATTGGTCCTAATTTGGCTTCTCATGAAACTAAGTCAATGTAATATGCTAATTCCTTGAAAGGCGTAAATTCACAACACAACTGCTTTGTGGCGACACATAGAAATATAACATATAGCTTGGTAACACTATTTTGTCTTGAGAACCTACAGTAGATTATTATGTTCCCCTTAAATGCAGGTTTTCTCTGTTAGAGATCACATTCTGTAAGATAACAGAGCAAATCAAAATTAAAGGGGATCTCCTTTTTGGACTTCTAGTTGTTAGCGCAATCCATTGAAAAAAAGCTGATCACAATGGGTCCCAGGAGTCAATTGTAATCTGTGGAGAAATCTGCCACTCTAGCAGAGATTAGGCTACACATTGGGGATCCCTTAATATTAACCGAGCATTCCCTAACAGGATTCATGATGATACATTTTTCTGAATTGGACATCCCCTTTAAAATACACTTGATTTATATAGGGTGATCGCAGAGTGTTTATATTTCTTTTCGTTCACAACAAATTCATATCACATGGGGCAGAATTGTAGCTCAGTATCTAGCACTGTTGCCTTGCTGTGCAGGAGTCCTAGGATTAAATCCAACCAAGTACAACATCTGCAAGGAGCTTGTATGTTTTCTCTGTGTTTGTGTGTATTTCTTCCCACACTCTGAAGGCATACTGATACAGTAATTTAGACTGTGAACCCTACATGGGACAGCGATTGATATTGTCCATAAAGTGTTGCAGAATATGTTAGTACTATACATGTAAGAGAAATAAGTAAAATAAACCTTTGGCACTGAAGGTATTGGACAAGTTCACAGATTGTTATAAAACTGCTAAATAAACAATTCCCTGTAAGGTCTACAAGCTGAGGTCAAACCATAAGAGTGAAGAATTGCCAAAATGTAACCAGAGATGTTTCAGAGTACACTCCAGTGTCATATACAGAAGGTCTTATTTACAGCCAAATCAGAAACATAGGGTAATTCAGGAGAGCATGCCAATGTCAGAAGCCAGAAGATCAAAGTCAGGGAGAGGTACAGTGAAACTAGTGTTTAAAACAAGTTAAATACTGTGTCTCAAGTCAGGAATGAATGGTGAAGCAGAACTCTGGTTGGGTCTGTTTGAGAGTTCAGGATGAGTAGACCCAGGCAGAGTTTGACAGGTGGAAATGGTAACCTTAAAGCACCAGCTGCAAGATGGAGAAACAGGAACACAAACACTGAAATTCTAAACATTAATGTAACAAGCAATCGAAGCATATTGGACTTTGTAGTTCAGCAGGAGATGACCTAAAACGTAACTTATGTCATGATGCAATATATAAGAGAAACTACAGTGCAGTGTGGGATATGGTATATGTTGAATACCTCTAACGTACAAGGGATGATGTAGGGCAGAGTTACAACTGATCTAAAATATGTCACAATGTCGTACGATATGGTGCATCAGGGACCATCTTCACACATCTAGGTTCAGAGGAAATTCTTTTCAACTGGCTAGACAAGTGGTTGTGGCCTCACAGAATAAGTGGATATGACTTAAATGTGACAAATTCTAAATGAAAGTAAACCAGATAATAGTATAAATTTAGACTAGGCAGTCTAAAGATATGAGATTTATCATGGTATCAGACACTGTGATAAATCTGGTACATTTTTAGCCTGCTCAGAGCCAGATTGCACTTTGTATTAGTACATGTTTGCCAAGGTTTCCATTGTTTTGGTGCACAGAGTAGTACTGCACGCAACTGTATGTTTTACGTCAAATCGGAAGGGTTTACTCTTATTAACTTATCGTATTGCTATTGTAAACGTGATGCTTTCTTATACTTACAGTGTATAACAATGGGCAGAAAATAATCTCAGTATATTCAATAAAATATTTCTATCACAGAGAACACCTTGAAATGACCAGTGTGACCATCAAGTAAAGCATGGCAGGCACAACTACATCAGGATTCATGTCATTGATATCAAATTCTGCCATGAGAGCAATAAACCCAGAACATAAGTGAATTGCTTCACACCATGTGCATTGCATTTGCTTTCTGCTTTGTCAGGCAACCTGCCTCATAGCTGTAATGAGCGGCCGCAATCCATTACACCATAGCTTTTAAGCTAGGATTATAAGGAAACAAAGAACAAAGAATTCATACCTAAAATGTATGGCTCAAAAGTTGTGGCCTAACCTGTCCATCAAACAAAACATCCACTGCATCATATTGTCATATTTATTCAATTTCCATATAGCATCTTGCATTGTCTTTTATTTGGTATTGTGCCACAGAACTATGAAGACATGTATTTATGCCAATAAGAAAATGTTACCATGCTATTATTTTATATTCGACATTTGTCATGCATAAAAGGTAAAGCACGAGAGGGATTCTTGTTAGCACGATATAAATAATATATTAAACATAAAGCGCTGGAATCCAGGTTCTTTGATTTATCGGATGTCTGGGAATGATATAGAACTATGTTACATAACTTGTTGCTGGTTAGTGTGTGATGTATGAAGACATTTGACACGCTGTACTTATACCTGAGTCAATGAAACTCATCCAGTGCTATAGGCTTCCTAAAATAGAAGTATTGATGACGACAGTGAAAGATTAGCTCCCTATTACAACTTATGGCTGCTTCTTTTCACATGGATACAGAACATATGGTAGCTAAGCAGTTTAGGACGCATAAAATGCATTTCCACATGGATCCATTTATCACATAAATCAGGGCAGTTTACTCAGCCATGCCTGCTAGCCCAAATGTTATTTATTAAAATATAAGCTGCACAAATGAATCCTAATTCCAAGACCAACATGTTTGAGGCTTGAAGGACTCAAACCGTTATTGAAGGCTACTGTGCAAAGCCCATTTAACCCTTTCTTCCCTGGACAATTTTCATGTCACTAGGACTAGTCCTGAATGAATGGTTCAAGCTTTACAGCATTATCCCCCAAGTCTATTCTTCCTATACCATGTCTCTGGAATGCATGCATAAAATCACAAGCACGCTTACAAACGCTCTCTGGTCTGCACAAGGTTTAAGGTTGCAATAATGTCTCAAATGGCAGATTTTCAGATGTCTCATTTACATATCAATGAATTCCTAGTATGTCCCTCCTGCATAACAAAAAAGTAGCTTTTTCAATTCACTGCCTATTTAGTAGGGTTAATAGATCTATTGTTCACTTTGACATTCACTGGTAAGCATACTGTCTACAACATCTCTTTATTTCCTTATAATGTCTCTTGCAGTCCAACACCCCTTGTATTTCTGCAGATCCCTTTGAACACTGAATGAACAGCACACATTTGCCATCTGGAGCTATAGGGGATACAGATATCACAAAGAATGCTTACATTAAAGCTAGGACGTGAACAGAAATCTATGGACCTCATAAATGACTCCGCTGGATGCATCTGGAATTAATTTTTTATCTATCTATATTTGTGCAAGACAGTACTGTAAGCAGCATGGGAATCTTCTTGAGCTACAGATTGGTAGTGCCAGGATGCAGTCTCTAGTTGCTCACAGGGTAAAGTGAAGAAACTGGAAAATCTCAATCATGACCTGACTTATGGCTAATTAATAACATCTATAAATATACAAGATTAGATGAAATAAAGTAAAAATGAGTCATCTTACCTTACCTTTAAAGGCTAGAATATTGCTAGTGGCTTTCAAAACCAATATTGAGCTGATCTGTGAATAAGAATATGCACATTCTCTCCCCAGAATCACCTAGATTGTAGAAAAACATGAAGGCCGGAGATTTCAAATTATGTATCCATGAAGCCAGTAATTCACAGCTGTTCCGTAGCTCTTTAGCAGCTCTGCAAAACAAGTACACTGCAGCACTGTGCAAAGCATAGGATTGCAATACATGTCCTATATATTCAAGTACAACAGAAAACACGATGTGGAGCCTTGCTCCTTGTGGATGTGGGGCTTCTTTTGTAACAGCAGAATGACTGCCTGCTCCTGCAACAGACTTACAAAATAGGATTTATGCATTCATTAAAGGATGATGTTATTTCCCAGGATACTAATTACATAGACCAGGTGCCTCTGTCTCCTGTTTTCCAGATAAGAGTCTGTAATTTCATTTCAGAAATGATCTACATTTAGACAGGAGAACCTATTGTGATGATATCATTTGCCTGAGTGGCCATAAATGGGCAATTTCCTTTAAAACGTCACTGCCACTGACGACACGGCTCTTTATAATGGAGTGGGCAGGGTGGATGATAGGGTCCCATCAATCTCAAGAAGCTTTGGCTGCTGCGATAGTATGAATCTCACAAGAACATTTACAAGGCTGGTAAGACAGAGGAAGCTGCAGCAAAAACAGGGAATATTTCAACTGGTTTCTTTCAGGATATTTAGGTGTAAGCAAAGAAAAAAAAAAAGGGAAATTCCTGTAAACGGCGACATCACTGAACAATACCCAACATGTCAGAAAACAGAATTAAGATACAGGGCACGTGATTTAATTAAACTTATGGTGAACAAACTTTCCATTCTTACAAGCAATAAGTTTTATACTACTGCACTGTTGAAATAATCCTTTAGGGACACTGCTGTCCTGTAAACATATATAAGCCTAGGTTATTGACGTGCAGCGGGTTCATGGACTCATTATGGTCATTGTACTATTTAAGAAATTGAAATAAAAGACTTGCATAATCAGCTTCTCTGTCATTAAAATGCATTGTGTAACAATTAAAGTGCAGCTGAAGATTTGCCGGGAGAAAACATTCATATTACTCTATAAGAACAGCACAGAATATTGACTTATAGGCATCTCAAGGGGAGAATGTTATAAACCTTAGAAGAACTCATTGGCTCTGAACATGATGTAGTATCAGCAATTTTTCCAGCCGTCCACATAATGATGGCCCTTCTAGCACCTAATTTCCCACTAAACATGTTTTTAGCTCAAGTTTAAATGTATCGCAGTATAATAAACCATCAGGAGCATTTAATGCTGCCACATGAAGACAGTCAGGCAGTTTATATTTATAAGCTTATTTCTCCTCCTCTCAATGGAAAGCTAGAGAAGCTAGGAAAGTAACATGGCTGTCATAGTCAATTATGAAAAGTATAAAAATTTATAACAGCTTTCAGTGGAACAGACTGCTGTGATGGTAAAAGGCTGCTGGGAGGCTGTTTCTGAACCATCATTGGAACTACTACAGTTTAACCTTAAAGGAATATGTCATCAGAAAATTACCTACTGTTTGAATCAAGTTTTTATATTAACCCCTTCCCTGACTGTAATAGTACGGTGGATGTTGGGTGTTTAAATATGGCAGCTGCTTCGGAGTTGAGTGACCACCATAGATGCCAAGTCTCTGCTTTATTATATAGCAGAGTCTTGGTGCTAATGCCTGCGATCAGTGTCCACATTGATCGCGGGCATTAACCCCTCTGATGTCTCAAAGTTGAACGAAGCACCAGGAATCATCGGCACCCAAAGCAAGCGTCCTATTACCATGACAGCCAGGAGCCTTGTGAAGGCTCACAGGCTTGTCTTTAGTTTAGTTTAGCTTCTATTGCAAGCTGCTTTATGTAGCTTGCAATATAAATGCTGATTTTTGCAATTCATTATCATTGTAATGCATTCCATAAGTGCATAAATGCAAAATGAAAAAAAAATAATAAATTAAAAAAGTTAAAAAACAATATATAGAGAAAAAATAAACAATATTAAAAGTTCAACTCATCCCCCTTTCCCTAGAAAAATATAAAAGTATTTAAATACTGTGAAACACATACACCATAGGTATTCCTGTGTCTAAAAATGCCCGGTTTACAAGTGCCAGTTTAGCATCTGATAAATAATGTGAATAAAAAGTGACTCCCTAAATGGTATAACTAAAATGTACACTTGGTCCCGCAAAAAAACACGCCCTATCCGTTACCATGCACAAAAGTATTTAAAAAAATACAGGTGTCAGAATATGGCAACTTTTCAAAAAAAAAAAATTTGCCCAGTTTTGGATTTTTGTTAAGGAGTTAAAATGTAAATAAAACCATATAAAATTGGTATCCTCGGAAATCGTACTGAAACAAAGTACAGTGACATATCATTTTGGCTGCACAGTAAACACTGTAAAAACAAAGCCCGTAAGAAAGTCCCACAAATGTGCTTTTTCTTCAAATTCACCTCATTCTGAATGTTTTCCAGCTTCCCAGTACATTGTACAGAATAATTAATGGTAGCATCATAGAGAAAAATTCTCCTGCAAACATTAAGCCCTCATGTGGCTCATAGAGTAGAAAAATAAAAAACGTTATGGGGTTTGGAAGGGAGAAGTAAAAAAAAAAAAATCAAAAACATTCCTCCTTCAGGAAGGGGTTAAACACACATTTTTAATACTTTTTGGTAGTGTTTTTATTTGTCTATATTAGGAAGCATTCTGAAATCTTGCAGTTTTCACATTGGTCGCAGAGCCACATAAAAGGCTGACACTGCCTGTTCTGTAGAGATTACTTTTTGGCACTTATCTCATTTTCATATCAATTTTATAATTAGAGACAAAATCTCTATATAGTGTGATAAGGTGACCAGCAGAGTGCTTGAATCATGGTATAGTTCCCTCAGATTTCAGACTTATGTGTGTTCCAGGGCAGGTTTTGATTAGACTTCCGCTCAGGTGTGGTTCCTAAGCTTGTTACTGGGCCATAAAAGGCTGCAGAGCCTTCACTTCAGGGCAGTTCCTGGTAGTGAGTGGAGGTGCCTGGGTCTGTCTTGACACTGTGAGTCTGTAGAGCTAGTACATATTGTTTAGTCAGAACTCAGACGAGCAGGGTTTTGTTTCACACTGTTATTGCCTGAAATTAAGACTATTTTATTTTGCTCATTTTGTGCTTGACGAGAAGGTTTATTTATTTTGTGTGTTTTTTTGTTTTTTTAATAAACCTGTTTGCTACAGTTTTGTGTCCTTGTCTCTGACTGGTTGGGTCTGCACCATTGCTGCTACCGAGCTACCTTCCCCACAATAGATGAAACAGAATCATAACAAATACCATAGGTGATGGTTTCACCTCCTCTCCTTTACTACAAACTCAACAACCTTTGCACATTACACATAAGTCTACAATGTAGCTGTGGTCAAGTGCAACTCTGAACCTCTCAAAGAGCTCAAACAAGATTGCTGCCCCCATAATCATGTACATAAAATTGAAAACACATATAAAGAAAATGAGAAAATGAAAACCAACACATTTGTTGCGTTTCCATAGCTACTCTTTTTCTATCAGGCCTGACCATAGTTGAAAGCTTTCTCAGTGAGGTTGCAGCTGGGAAAGTAGCAGGGCAGAGAGACTGGTGGGCTCATTTTATAAATAGGTGCAGCTCCCTGTGAACATACCATAACTATCTTTCATGGGAAAACTTGTTTAAGAAAAAAAACAACTAAATTTATCAGTTTTTGGTTTTAACTAGAGATGAGCGAACAGTGTTCTATCGAACTCATGTTCGATTGGATATTAGGCTGTTCGGCATGTTCGAATCGAATCGAACGCCGCGTGGTAAAGTGCGCCATTACTCGATTCCCCTCCCACCTTCCCTGGCGCCTTTTTTGCTCCAATAACAGCACAGGGTAGGTGGGACAGGAACTACGACACCGGTGACGTTGAAAAAAGTAGGCAAAACCCATTGGCTGCCGAAAACATGTGACCTCTAATTTAAAAGAACAGCACCGCCCAGCTTCGCGTCATTCTGAGCTTGCAATTCACCGGGGACGGAGGTTTCCGTCCAGTTAGCTAGGGCTTAGATTCTGGGTAGGCAGGGACAGGCTAGGATAGGAAGGAGAAGACAACCAACAGCTCTTATAAGAGCTAAATTCCAGGGAGAAGCTTGTCAGTGTAACGTGGCACTGATGGGCTCAATCGCCGCAACCCAGCTTTCCCAGGATCCTGAATGGAATACACTGTCACTGTATTCCCGTATAACCGATATATACCCCCGATACCCGTTCCAACGGTGTGCCCCCCCACCTTCACCCCAGAAATACCCTGCAAGTCCCCTAGCAATAGAATTGGGGCTATATACACCCACTATTTTTGCTACTGCCATATAGTGCCATTGTCTGACTGGGAATTCAAAGAATATATTGGGCTTACATATAACTTCAATTCCAGGGAGAAGCTTGTCAGTGTAACGTGGCACTGACGGGGTCAATCGCCGCAACCCAGCTTTCCCAGGATCCTGAATGGAATACACTGACAGTGTATTCCCGTATACCCGATATATACCCCCGATACCTGTTCCAACGGTGTGCCCCCCCACCTTCACCCCAGAAATACACTGCAAGTCCCCTAGCAATAGAATTGGGGCTATATACACCCACTATTTTTGCTACTGCCATATAGTGCCATTGTCTGACTGGGAATTCAAAGAATATATTGGGGTTACGTGCACCCACAATTTTTGCTACTGGTATATAGTGCCATTGTCTGACTGGGAATTCAAAGAATATATTGGGGTTACAAATACCCTCATTTCTTGCTACTGCCATATAGTGCCAGTTTCTGACTGGTAATTCAAAGAATATATTGGGGTTATAAATACCCTCATTTCTTGCTACTGGTATATAGTGCCATTGTCTGACTGGGAATTCAAAGAATATATTGGGGTTACAAATACCCTCATTTCTTGCTACTGCCATATAGTGCCAGTTTCTGACTGGTAATTCAAAGAATATATAATGGGGGTTACGTGCACCCACAATTTTTGCTACTGGTATATAGTGCCATTGTCTGACTGGGAATTCAAAGAATATATTGGGGTTACAAATACCCTCATTTCTTGCTACTGGTATATAGTGCCATTGTCTGACTGGGAATTCAAAGAATATATTGTGGTTACAAATACCCTCATTTCTTGCTACTGGTATATAGTGCCATTGTCTGACTGGGAATTCAAAGAATATATTGGGGTTACAAATACCCTCATTTCTTGCTACTGGTATATAGTGCCATTGTCTGACTGGGAATTCAAAGAATATATTGGGGTTATAAATACCCTCATTTCTTGCTACTGGTATATAGTGCCATTGTCTGACTGGGAATTCAAAGAATATATTGGGGTTATAAATACCCTCATTTCTTGCTACTGGTATATAGTGCCATTGTCTGACTGGGAATTCAAAGAATATATTGGGGTTACAAATACCCTCATTTCTTGCTACTGCCATATAGTGCCAGTTTCTGACTGGTAATTCAAAGAATATATTGGGGTTATAAATACCCTCATTTCTTGCTACTGGTATATAGTGCCATTGTCTGACTGGGAATTCAAAGAATATATTGGGGTTATAAATACCCTCATTTCTTGCTACTGGTATATAGTGCCATTGTCTGACTGGGAATTCAAAGAATATATTGGGGTTACAAATACCCTCATTTCTTGCTACTGCCATATAGTGCCAGTTTCTGACTGGTAATTCAAAGAATATATTGGGGTTATAAATACCCTCATTTCTTGCTACTGGTATATAGTGCCATTGTCTGACTGGGAATTCAAAGAATATATTGGGGTTACAAATACCCTCATTTCTTGCTACTGCCATATAGTGCCAGTTTCTGACTGGTAATTCAAAGAATATATAATGGGGGTTACGTGCACCCACAATTTTTGCTACTGGTATATAGTGCCATTGTCTGACTGGGAATTCAAAGAATATATTGGGGTTACAAATACCCTCATTTCTTGCTACTGGTATATAGTGCCATTGTCTGACTGGGAATTCAAAGAATATATTGGGGTTACAAATACCCTCATTTCTTGCTACTGGTATATAGTGCCATTGTCTGACTGGGAATTCAAAGAATATATTGGGGTTACAAATACCCTCATTTCTTGCTACTGGTATATAGTGCCATTGTCTGACTGGGAATTCAAAGAATATATTGGGGTTATAAATACCCTCATTTCTTGCTACTGGTATATAGTGCCATTGTCTGACTGGGAATTCAAAGAATATATTGGGGTTATAAATACCCTCATTTCTTGCTACTGGTATATAGTGCCATTGCCTGACTGGGAATTCAAAGAATATATTGGGGTTATAAATACCCTCATTTCTTGCTACTGGTATATAGTGCCATTGTCTGACTGGGAATTCAAAGAATATATTGGGGTTACAAATACCCTCATTTCTTGCTACTGCCATATAGTGCCAGTTTCTGACTGGTAATTCAAAGCATATATTGGGGTTATAAATACCCTCATTTCTTGATACTGGTATATAGTGCCATTGTCTGACTGGGAATTCAAAGAATATATTGGGGTTATAAATACCCTCATTTCTTGCTACTGGTATATAGTGCCATTGTCTGACTGGGAATTCAAAGAATATATTGGGGTTACAAATACCCTCATTTCTTGCTACTGCCATATAGTGCCAGTTTCTGACTGGTAATTCAAAGAATATATTGGGGTTATAAATACCCTCATTTCTTGCTACTGGTATATAGTGCCATTGTCTGACTGGGAATTCAAAGAATATATTGGGGTTACAAATACCCTCATTTCTTGCTACTGCCATATAGTGCCAGTTTCTGACTGGCAATTCAAAGAATATATTGGGGTTACGTGCACCCACAATTTTTGCTACTGGTATATAGTGCCATTGTCTCACTAGGAATTCAAAGAATATATTGGGGTTACAAATACCCTCATTTCTTGCTACTGGTATATAGTGCCATTGTCTGACTGGGAATTCAAAGAATATATTGGGGTTACAAATACCCTCATTTCTTGCTACTGGTATATAGTGCCATTGTCTGACTGGGAATTCAAAGAATATATTGGGGTTACAAATACCCCCATTTCTTGCTACTGCCATATAGTGCCAGTTTCTGACTGGTAATTCAAAGAATATATTGGGGTTACGTGCACCCACAATTTTTGCTACTGGTATATAGTGCCATTGTCTGACTGGGAATTCAAAGAATATATTGGGGTTACAAATACCCTCATTTCTTGCTACTGGTATATAGTGCCATTGTCTGACTGGGAATTCAAAGAATATATTGGGGTTACAAATACCCTCATTTCTTGCTACTGCCATATAGTGCCAGTTTCTGACTGGTAATTCAAAGAATATATTGGGGTTATAAATACCCTCATTTCTTGCTACTGGTATATAGTGCCATTGTCTGACTGGGAATTCAAAGAATATATTGGGGTTATAAATACCCTCATTTCTTGCTACTGGTATATAGTGCCATTGTCTGACTGGGAATTCAAAGAATATATTGGGGTTACAAATACCCTCATTTCTTGCTACTGCCATATAGTGCCAGTTTCTGACTGGTAATTCAAAGAATATATTGGGGTTACGTGCACCCACAATTTTTGCTACTGGTATATAGCGCCATTGTCTGACTGGGAATTCAAAGAATATATTGGGGTTACAAATACCCTCATTTCTTGCTACTGGTATATAGTGCCATTGTCTGACTGGGAATTCAAGGAATATATTGGGGTTACAAATACCCTCATTTCTTGCTACTGCCATATAGTGCCAGTTTCTGACTGGTAATTCAAAGAATATATTGGGGTTATAAATACCCTCATTTCTTGCTACTGGTATATAGTGCCATTGTCTGACTGGGAATTCAAAGAATATATTGGGGTTATAAATACCCTCATTTCTTGCTACTGGTATATAGTGCCATTGTCTGACTGGGAATTCAAAGAATATATTGGGGTTACAAATACCCTAATTTCTTGCTACTGCCATATAGTGCCAGTTTCTGACTGGTAATTCAAAGAATATATTGGGGTTACGTGCACCCACAATTTTTGCTACTGGTATATAGTGCCATTGTCTGACTGGGAATTCAAAGAATATATTGGAGTTACAAATACCCTCATTTCTTGCTACTGGTATATAGTGCCATTGTCTGACTGGGAATTCAAAGAATATATTGGGGTTACAAATACCCTCATTTCTTGCTACTGGTATATAGTGCCATTGTCTGACTGGGAATTCAAAGAATATATTGGGGTTATAAATACCCTCATTTCTTGCTACTGCCATATAGTGCCAGTTTCTGACTGGTAATTCAAAGAATATATTGGGGTTACGTGCACCCACAATTTTTGCTACTGGTATATAGTGCCATTTTCTGACTGGGAATTCAAAGAATATATTGGGGTTACAAATACCCTCATTTCTTGCTACTGGTATATAGTGCCATTGTCTGACTGGGAATTCAAAGAATATATTGGGGTTACAAATACCCTCATTTCTTGCTACTGGTATATAGTGCCATTGTCTGACTGGGAATTCAAAGAATATATTGGGGTTACAAATACCCTCATTTCTTGCTACTGCCATATAGTGCCAGTTTCTGACTGGGAATTCAAAGAATATATTGGGGTTACGTGCACCCACAATTTTTGCTACTGGTATATAGTGCCAATTTCTATCTGGGAATTCAAAATGCGCAAGGCTCCCGGAAAGGGACGTGGACGAGGCCGTGGGCGAGGTCGGGGGAATGGTTCTGGGGAGCAAGGTAGCAGTGAAGCCACAGGGCATCCCGTGCCTACTCCTGTGGGGCAGCAAGCATTGCGCCACTCCACAGTGCCAGGGTTGCTTGCCACATTAACTAAACTGCAGGGTACAAACCTTAGTAGGCCCGAGAACCAGGAACAGGTCTTGCAATGGCTGTCAGAGAACGCTTACAGCACATTGTCCAGCAGCCAGTCAGACTCTGCCTCCTCTCCTCCTATTACCCAACAGTCTTGTCCTCCTTCCTCCCAAAATTCCCAAGCTTCACAGAACAATAACCCCAACTGTCCCTGCTCCCCAGAGCTGTTCTCCGCTCCTTTCATTGTCCCTCAACCTGCCTCTCCACGTCACGATTCCACGAACCTAACAGAGGAGCATCTGTGTCCAGATGCTCAAACACTAGAGTCTCCTCCATCTCCGTTCGATTTGGTGGTGGATGACCAGCAACCCACCCTCATCGACGATGATGTGACACAGTTGCCGTCAGGGCATCCAGTTGACCGGCGCATTGTGCGGGAGGAGGAGATGAGACAGGAGTTGGAAGAGGAAGTGGTGGATGATGAGGACACTGACCCGACCTGGACAGGGGGGATGTCAAGCGGGGAAAGTAGTGTGGATGTTGAGGCAGGTGCAGCACCAAAAAGGGTAGCTAGAGGCAGAGGCAGAGGTCAGCAGCTTAGGCGAAGCCAGGCCACACCCGGAATCTCCCAAGATGTTCCAGTTCGCACCCAGCCCCGAAAAACTCCCACCTCGAGGGCACGTTTCTCGAAGGTGTGGAGTTTTTTCAAGGAATGCGCCGAGGACAGATATAGTGTTGTCTGCACAATTTGCCTCTCGAAATTGATTAGGGGCTCTGAGAAGAGCAACCTGTCCACCACTTCAATGCGCCGTCATTTGGAATCCAAGCACTGGAATCAGTGGCAGGCAGCAACGGCAGGACAAAGGCCGCCTGCCATTCACGCCACTGCCACTGCCTCTGCCACTGCCACTGCTGACTGTGCTGGCGATGCACTCCAGAGGACGAGCCAGGACACCACTTCATCTGCCTCCGCCACTTTGTTGACTTCTCCCTCATCCTCCCCTGTTCCTGTCTTATTTCCTTCTCCTGCACCATCAAAGGCACCATCAGGCGCTTCTTTACAACAACCCACCATCTCTCAGACATTGGAGCGGCGGCAGAAATACACTGCTAACCACCCACACGCGCAAGCCTTGAACGCCAACATCGCTAAACTGCTGGCCCAGGAGATGTTGGCATTCCGGCTTGTTGAAACTCCCGCCTTCCTGGACCTGATGGCAACTGCGGCACCTCGCTATGCCGTCCCTAGCCGTCACTACTTCTCCCGGTGTGCCGTCCCCGCCTTGCACCAGCACGTGTCACTCAACATCAGGCGGGCCCTTAGTTCCGCGCTTTGCACAAAGGTCCACTTGACCACCGACGCGTGGACAAGTGCATGCGGACAGGGACGCTACATTTCACTGACGGCACACTGGGTGAATGTAGTTGAGGCTGGGACTGCTTCCCAAACTGGCCCGGTGTACCTCGTCTCCCCGCCTAACATTCCTGGCAGGGACACGAGAAGAACACCCCCTCCTCCTCTACCGCCTCCTCCTCCGCCACCGCCTCCTCCTCCGCCACCGCCTCCTCCTCCGCTGTTAGATTGACCCCAGCTACGAGTTGGAAACGTTGCAGCACTGGCGTTGGTAGACGTCAGCAGGCTGTGCTGAAGCTGATCAGCTTGGGGGACAGACAGCACACTGCCTCCGAGGTGAGGGATGCCCTCCTCGATGAGACGGCAATATGGTTTGAGCCGCTGCACATGGGCCCAGGCATGGTCGTTTGTGATAACGGCCGGAACCTGGTAGCAGCTCTGGAGCTTGCCGGACTCCAACATGTTCCATGCCTGGCCCACGTCTTCAACCTAGTGGTGCAACATTTCCTAAAGAGCTACCCCAATGTTCCAGAGCTACTGGTGAAAGTGCGGCGCATGTGCGCCCACTTTCGCAAGTCGACAGTAGCCGCTGCTAGCTTAAAATCTCTCCAGCAACGCCTGCATGTGCCACAACACCGGCTTTTGTGCGACGTCCCCACACGCTGGAACTCAACGTTTCAGATGTTGAATAGAGTGGTTGAGCAGCAGAGACCTTTGATGGAATACCAGCTACAAAACCCTAGGGTGCCACAAAGTCAGCTGCCTCAGTTTCACATCCATGAGTGGCCATGGATGAGAGACCTTTGTGACATCCTACGGGTCTTTGAGGAGTCCACAAGGAGGGTGAGCTCTGAGGATGCGATGGTGAGCCTTACAATCCCGCTCTTGTGTGTTCTGAGAGAATCCCTGATTGACATCAGGGATAACTCAGATCACACAGAGGAGTTAGGGATAGCATCCGATCCGTCACAGCTGGAGAGTAGGTCCACACATCTGTCCGCTTCACTGCGTTTAATGGAGGAGGAGGAGGAGGAGGAGGAAGAAGAGTTGTCCGATGATGTGATGGTGATACAGGAGGCTTCCGGGCAACTTCAAATCGTCCCATTGTTGCAGCGCGGATGGGTAGACATGGAGGATGAGGAGGAAATGGAGATTGAACTTTCCGGTGGGGCCAGAGGAGTCATGCCAACTAACACTGTGGCAGACATGGCTGAGTTCATGTTGGGGTGCTTTACAACCGACAAGCGTATTGTCAAAATCATGGAGGACAACCAGTACTGGATCTTTGCTATCCTTGACCCCCGGTATAAAAACAACATCTCGTCTTTTATTCCGGTAGAGGGGAGGGCCAATCGCATCAATGCTTGCCACAGGCAATTGGTGCAGAATATGATGGAGATGTTTCCAGCATGTGACGTTGGCGGCAGGGAGGGCAGTTCCTCCAGTAGGCAACCAAGTTCTCACCGGTCCACACAAACGAGGGGCACACTGTCTAAGGTCTGGGACACCTTGATGGCACCCCCTCACCAAAGTGTCGCCACGGAGGGTCCTAGTGTCACCAGGCGTGAGAAGTATAGGCGCATGTTGCGGGAATACCTTTCCGACCACAGTCCTGTCCTCTCCGACCCCTCTGCGCCCTACACGTATTGGGTGTCGAAGTTGGACCTGTGGCTTGAACTTGCCCTATATGCCTTGGAGGTGCTGCCCTGTCCTGCCGCCAGCGTCCTATCTGAGAGGGTGTTCAGTGCAGCCGGTGGCATCATCACTGACAAGCGCACCCGTCTGTCAGCTGAGAGTGCCGACCGGCTCACTTTGATAAAAATGAACCACCACTGGATAGAGCCTTCATTTTTGTGCCCACCTGTGTAAAGCACCCCAACATGAAACTCCATGTCTGTACTCAACCTCTCCAATTCCTCCGCATCCTCATACTCATCCACCATAAGCGTTGCACAATTCTGCTAATACTAGGCTCCCTCCACCCTGATTTCCCCCAACTCTGCTGGTTAGAGGCTCCCTCCACCCTGATTTCCACCAACTCTGCTGGTTAGAGGCTCCCTCCACCCTGCTTTCCCACAACTCTGCTGGTTAGAGGCTCCCTCCACCCTGCTTTCCCACAACTCTGCTGGTTAGAGGCTCCCTCCACCCTGATTTCCACCAACTCTGCTGGTTAGAGGCTCCCTCCACCCTGCTTTCCCACAACTCTGCTGGTTAGAGGCTCCCTCCACCCTGATTTCCACCAACTCTGCTGGTTAGAGGCTCCCTCCACCATGAATTGGTCCAAACTGGGCTGTTTAGCGGCTCCCTCCACCATGAATTGGTCCAAACTGGGGTTTTTAGAGGCTCCCTCCACCATGAATTGGTCCAAACTGGGCTGTTTAGAGGCTCCCTCCACCATGAATTGGTCCAAACTGGGGTTTTTAGAGGCTCCCTCCACCATGAATTGGTCCAAACTGGGCTGGTTAGAGGCTCCCTCCACCATG